>NC_021164.2:15693780-15694604 GCF_000331145.2 Cicer arietinum | reverse complement strand
ATCACTTTGCTATCATTTGTCTCATTCTTGCTGAAGCTTTTTGTCCTTAAACTGGATGGTTTCATTGATTGGACTCCTTTCTTTTTCAGAAATTTCTTGAATTTTCTAACCAGCATTTGATTTCAGGTTCTTCATCAGTTTCACTTTCGGAATCATCAGTACAAGTTTCTGGTTCAGATTTTAGTTTATGAGTTTGAGCTTTCAGAGATAGTCCTTTTCTTTTCCGATCAGTTTGCCCTGACTCATTCAACCGGTGCAGCTCCATTTCATGTTCTCTGAGCTTGCCAAATAGGGTGGCAATGGTCATGCTTCCAAGATCCTTTGATTCAGCAATTGCATTGACCTTAGGTTGCCATTCTCTTGTCAAGCATCTCATTACTTTGTTTATTTGTTGCTCATTATCAATTATTTTTCCTAGAGCATTCAGATTGTTAATGACATGTGTGAACCTTGTCTGCAATTCATTGATTGACTCATACTTCTTCATATTGAAGAGTTCATATTCATGCATCAGAGTGTTAGTTTTGGCCTTCTTGACATCAGTTGTGCCTTCATGAGTTTCTTGGAGTGTATCCCACATTTCTTTTGCAGTTTTGCAATTTGATACCCTGAAAAACTCATCAGCACTCAAAGCATAAGTTATTATATTTTTGGCTTTTGCATTATAGCCAACTTTTTTCTTATCATCATCAGACCAATCAGATATTGGTTTCTTGATAAATGATCCATCAGTACCAGCAAGTTTAGGCACATAAGGACCATTTTCTACTGCATCTAATATGTCAAGCCCACTTGTCTCTAGAAAGATAAGCATTCTTTCTTTC
>NC_021164.2:15661594-15675956 GCF_000331145.2 Cicer arietinum | reverse complement strand
AGTATGTTTCTGATAAATGATAAACTGATTCATTTATGCAATCGTTTATCCAATCGATTTCGTTTAATCACAGAACACAGGTCTGATAAAACATTTTTAAGTAATCGATTTGCTAATCGATTGTCTCAGTGAAAGCTTTGTTCTGTGGATCAGAAAATCGATTAACCAATTGATTAGTAGGAATCTTGTACCATAAGAAAAGTATATCAATCGATTGTCCAATCGATTTCCTTTAATTTTCCTTTAATCATAGAACACAGGTCTGATAACAGCCTTTAAGTAATCGATTTCCCAGTCGATTGACTTAGTGAAAACTTGGTTCTATGACTCAGAAAATCGATTACCCAGTTGATTTCCCAATTGATTGATTAACATACTTATTTTATGATTTCAGTTTTAATTGGAAAATATTAGATGTGTGAAATCATAATGATGAATCTAACTAATAAACACTAGACACATTTACACATAATCTTCAAGCCTTGTATGATATGATCAATCTTTGCTTGATTGCTTGAGATCCATGTTTTGTCCAGGTTTTGTCTAAGTGTAGTGTTTGATTCTTTCCTGAAATGTATCTCAACTCAAACTATTAGATTAACCAGATAATGCATATACATTGTATGTTTGGGAGTTACATCAAAATCACAGAGGCATATATCTTACAGCACACTGACCTTTAATGTTATATGCTGATAAATTACCAAATGCTGGAAAATCATTAATTGCGCCGAACAACATAGCCCTCAAATTGAAACATTCTTTCTTATACCAATCATAAACTTCCACACCTGTCTCTCACATATTTTTTAAATCTTCAATTAAAGGAGTCAAGTATACGTCGATATCATTACCTGGTTGTTTGGGTCCAGAAATTTACAGAGACAACATCATAAACTTACACTTCATACATAACCATGGAGGTAGGTTATAAATCAACAAAATCATAGGCCACGTGCTGTGTGAGATGCTTTGAAGACCATGTGGATTTATTCCATCAGTAGAAAGTGCAAGTCTTAGATTTCTTGACTCTATCCCGAATTCAGGATATACTCGTGATCAATTTTTACCCATTGTGGAGAATCTGCAGGGTGTCGAAACTTTCCATCTCTAATTCTTTCATTTGCATGCCATGTCAAGTGGTTTGAATCTTCTTCACTGCGATACATGTTCCTAAATCTTGGTATTATAGGAAAATACCACACGACTTTTGCTGGAGTAGATTCTTTCTTCTTATATCGAGATACATTGCATTTCGGACACGCCTTTAGTAATTCATATTTGTTGCGAAATAAAATGCAATCGTTAAGACACGCATGAATCCTTTCGTAACTCATGCCAATAGAGCACAAAATTCGTTTAGCCTCATAGGTTCGACTGGGAAGTTCATTATCATCTGGCAACATATCTTTTAAGAGTGTTAATAATTATGTGAAGCTTTTATCAGACCATCCATTACTCACTTCAAAGTTGTACAACTTTAATATCGCCGACAATCTTGTGAATTTTGTACAACCATTATATAATGGTTTCTCTGCATCACTCAACAAACTCTCAAACATTTTAGGACAATCCCGAAGATCTTCTTCAACTGCTTTTGCAATCTCCTCAACTCGGTCCGGCTCATATGTATCTGTGTCGCAATCAGTTGATGCATATGTCGAACCCTTCTTAAAATTAATGTTTCCGTTTTTTTTTTTCTCACCGTGTCTTATCCAACATGTATAGCTTTGATAATTTCCATGCCATTCTAAATGTCCTTCCAATTCATCTTTTCTAACGCGTTTTCCAAAATAACATTTTAAACAAGGACAAACGACTCTATTTGGATCTTTTGCATTCTTCACTACAAACTCAACAAACTCCTTCACTCCATTTTCATACTCTTTTGACAATCGATTGACAGACATCCATTTCCAGTCCATATTATATGACCTATATAAATGTAGTTACACAAATAATAAGCTACTGATAACATTATCCAATATATAGTATACATATCTAATATTGGAAAATGGAAACCAATGTCCAAGTCTGATTTCAAAACAGAACAGATCAACAAATTTCAAAATGGTAAATTTGTTTTTATTTATTTAAAGTAAATTTGACCCTATATGACCCTACAACAACGCTTGTCAAAAAGCGTTGTTATATCATCCGTTATTTTTAAAATATATTTACAACAGCGCTTGTATTTAATAAGCGTTATAAAAGGCGCACTATAAAATGTCATTTCTGACGTAGTGAGAAATAAAGCAACACAACAACCAAATACAAATAAGTTGCTTACTAGAACAAATAAATAAATTATTTATTATTTATAATATAACCCAAAAATATATTTAATATTATTAAAATATACATATCAATATAATCAAATTTTTGTTTAAAACCAAACAGGATAAAAAAGAACATAACATACATATACATAATTTTTATTTTTAAATAGGTAAGTATATATATCACGTGATATGCAGCTAATAATATTTAATTACAACTTATTAATTACTATACACAATTTTATATTATAATTAAAAGAAACTAACCCTTTGAATGCCAAATAAAATAAAACTCTATAATATAAAATTTACGTCGAAGTGCATGTATAGAAATATAAATAGGGTATATATTATCTTAAAATAGGGGGCGTGATATGCTAAAGATTGTCATAACACAATATTTGTAGCTTTATTTGGTTCTTAATAGCAATTACTCACACGGTAATTGGCAGGAATTGTGGGTCTGTTATCAGACGTTTAGATTTAATCTTTACAAATTTAACGTTATTGAAAATTGGAATAGTTATAAGTTTATTGTTTTATTGATTAAAATAATAATTAAAGTTAGTAGTGGTTTTACACATAGAAAATTATGAGTTTGTACGTATAGAATAAAAAATAGAAAAATTAAAGTTATATGATGAAGATTAATATGAGCAGTGACAGTCCCAAAAAAAAATCTAAAACTAATTTTTTTTTAGGGTACATGTTTATTTCAGAAACAATTCATTAATTTAATCAACGTAAAATTCTAGAAAAAATTCAAACTTAACTCCAAAGCAGTATAATTAAAAATTAGTACGCTATGCTATGTGTAACAGGGCGATAATTTTTGAGAAGGCATGACAGAATTGACACGAACCTATTTTACTTTTATATATATATACACTAGTAGTAGTAGTAGATTTAGTTAGAAGATGCATATAATATAATTTATCGGTATCTCCAACGGTAGTCAAATAAGTTCGTTTGTCAATTATGTAATATTCAATTTTTAGTTAGTGTCCGTTGGAGTTGTGTCAAATTGTCATCACATTGTTGTCAGCTAGGAACATTACTTTCATAATTAAATAATAATAAAGTTATAAATCGTTACTTTTTATTTATTAATAATAATAAATTTATGATCTTTAGTGGGTCCTATTTAATGAATGGATGTTGAGTTCATAGTTGAATTAAAGAACGGATGAGTTGCTTCAAAATGATATAACACATTAGACTCCATTTAATGAAATACTTTTAGTCTCTAAAATTGGGTAATAAGTGCATATATCATCATCATCATCATCATCATCATCATCATCCTCGTCGTCGTCATCATCATCATCATCATCATCATATAGAATAGTGTAGCAATACGCATGTTTACTTCTTGTTTTATTTTATATAAATATATATATATATATATATATATATATATATTTAAAATAAATTCAATACTATCAGTATTAATAATTTAAATGAATTATTAAGGTAAACACATAAGACAACCACAGAAGTTATTACACCACAACAAACACATTTATAGTAGTTTTTTAAGAAACAAATAAAATATATTTAATATTAATAAGTTAAATAGAATACTTAGGCAAACACACAAACAAACACGAAGAAAATTATCATACATATTAAACACATAATTATAGTAATGTATTATTATATTATTAAAATATAATAATAAAAAATTGGAGTATTTCGTTTTCAATTCGTCAATTATATTTCGATCATCTTTATAGGACGTCAAGGAAGCACTCTTAATGGGAGCTTCCCAAAATGAATGTTTCAAGATATGACTCTTTCGATCATCTTTATTGGATGTCAAGGAAGCACTCTCAACGAAAGCTTCTCTAAATATAGCGGTAAAGGTATGACTCTTTCAGTTATCCTTATTAGACGTCAATGAAGCACTCTAAATCGGAGTTTCCCTATAATGTAATTTTGAAGGTGTTATACTCTACACCCCAAAATAATATATAATAACTTATACTGTATTTTTCTAAAAGATTTACAGCAGATAAATAAAATTTGTTTCCGAGTAAATCAAAACTTTGTAACTAATTTATGATATCACATTTCTCAAAACTAAAAGGAACACTTCAAACTTTTTCTTTTCTTCTATAAAACATGTCAATCTCCATATAATTAATTTAACTAGAATTTCTTAGTTTAATTCCAAAAATTTACCAGTACTTATAAGGTTTTCATACATAATAAGTAAAATACAAGTTACCAACCTTTTTCCCGATATCACTTATAAGATCAGGGTTTCTCCCAAACTTGAACTTCCAAACTTATTAACATGTAATAACTGCGATTTTGCAAAGCGGGTTTAAGCCAGTCAAACACAAACAACTAAGGAGGTGAGTTTTAAAATCATGTAGATAGTGTAATATAAGTAAAAAGAACACGCAAACAATCATAATAGACCATATCATAACACATCATGATATATCAAAATACTCAAGAAAAATAATATCATATTATAATGTCAAAATCACTCAAGTAAAATCAATATATCTTCACATCATGCAAGGGAAATTACTATCACTTTGGAAACACATTAATCACAACAAAACACTCACACACAAAAATGCAAAATTATACATGAGCTTAGACTCTACTTCACATTTGGTATTATTCTAACTTTGAAGTACTGGATTAAGAGGGTTGATGCTATGCTACTATCCCATTGGACGGACAATTCAAATTGGCCATGTCTTCATAGATCCCCCAACTTAACCTGAGAGACATATACGTGAAACGTGTGTTGCACTGTAGCTCCCGAAAATTGGAGTGCTTCCTCCAAGTCACCAAGGAATTCCCCAACCGAATAACTCCAAGGTCTAACAATCTAGCCCTAAGGCTCAACAGCAGAACGTCACGATTAGAATCATTCAGTTGTACTTTCCCAAAATCACTAGGCTTGTCAGGCCTTACCTATGTGATGACAAAATAATCTCCACTTCAAAAAATTTCAACATCTATTTTCTCCCCTCATTTTCCTAGACTACTCCATCAAGAGCACTATCTTTAGCTCAAGTTAGAATCATCACTATTTCCTCAATTATGAGGTACTTAAATATTCTCATCACAATTTTATAACATCATTAATCGTACATAATCATGATCATCATATAAACTTATCACAAATTTATAACATTACCATCATCAATAAAAAATCATCATTATCATCACAAAACATATATCATACAATTCATCCATCTTTTATTATGATTTAGTAATTAAACCTTGCATGTCCAAGTCTTCCCCCTACACTCTTATAAATCAGACTCGATCAATGAAGCAGCCGAGAAAGACCCAAAACTAAAGAACTTGACCTAAAGCTGCAGTTCTAAAAAAAGGGAGCTCAAAAACCGATTTAATCAGAAGTTCATCTTCTTCCTTAGCACAAATAGTGAGTTGTTTATGTTAAAGCTTTTTATCATTTAAGATTGGGGGATTAAATTTTGTTACCAATTCTAAAATTGTTTGGGAAAAAGGGGAATGAAAGAAAAGAACTAAATTAGTGAGAAAAAAAGGAAATTTAGCACACAGGGATTTCATTGAAATTTCAACTTATCTCAGTTAATTTAGAATGTGCATGCAGCTTATCTCTGGTTGGGTGATGTTTGTGAATGAGTTATATGTATGTGAAACTGTTGCTGTCTTTATGCGTATGTGAAAATGTGAGTTCTGTTACACTAACTTCTTCTTGCATGAGTGTTTTGGGCACTTAAATTCTTTTTAAAAAAACTGTTTTGGTGTTATTGCAGATTAGAATAAGCAGAGTGTGATAATATTTGAATTTTCGCAAACACATGATTTAAAACTACATTCAAATGATTCTTCATGACTCTGATGTTTTACCATTTTCCAGACTCTGATGTTGTTATTAATTTCATGACTTTGATGTTGTTATTAATTTCAAGACTCTGATATTGTTACCATTTTCATGACTTTGATGTTGTTATTATTTTCATGATTCCAATGTTGTTTCTATTTTTCTGCCTATGGTTCCAATTTTGAATTAGGGACTTAGGATTTAATTATTATGGATTTAGTTTAATGCTAAGTTATGTATAATTGTTGTGGATGGATGATACATTGCATACATGTCACAATAAAGACATTTCATACAAAACCTCTTTAGTTCAATACAATCACACTAACCAGATCTTGGATGGCCTTATTCACGGTGGGACATTCAGGATGTTCTAGGGATGGAATAACAAGTAAAGGAGAACAATCAGGATGCTGATTAGGGTTTGGCCAGACCACCTTTTCCAATCAGAACTCAATTATCTTGGTGATCCACATACATATATTAAGCGACTTTTCCTTATTCCAAAGGAAAATATTTGAGGTCATGCATATGTTTTTCAGAATTAAAAAAAAAAAGATTGTTAAAAGTAAAACTTTTATGAAAATTAAAAATAAAATTTTAACATGAGATGCATAATTGTTTTCATGTTTGATAAATATTTATGAAAGACATTCTTTGAGACTGTCCCTCCCTTTATTTTCAGAGCTCATTGAGATATCTTTATCTGACCCCATTTTGCATTAGAAGATCAAGTCCAAACTTGTGGAACTAAAATTTAATGTTTTATTTTATTTATGAAGTAAACAGACAATAGTAGTTTATTTTCAAGATGTAATATTTTATGAATCTATTGAACAAGTTGTAAACAATATTGATGAATGTAGTTTTCAGTTATGTTGGTGATTCTAATTTATTATTCATTATTAGTTACCTCTGTTTTATTAAGGTGTATGGGTCCAATTGCCATATTCTAAACAACTGGTAATGAGTCTTACATTTTGGTATTAGAGTCATGTTGATTGAATAGGACTATGGGTTATGTGTTAGGAATTAGAATAACTTTATTTTACTATACATTCTAATTATCATTTCACCTAATATTATGTCTGATTAACTTAGTATTTTGTTTATTGTATGCCGAACAATGGATGAAGGATCTACGAGGAATCTTTCCTCTTAAGATAGTATGACTCCACCACCCACTGTTGAACCATGGGAAAGGGTTGTGGATTCAAATGCAAGCAACCGCTATCCATAATTTGGTACAACAAATGGCAGTGCAAAGAGATGACACTCCAATTGCAAATAGGGTGTTTTATGATTTTCTTAAGTTGCCGCCTCCAACCTTCCAGGGAAGCCCCAATCCCTTAGAGGCCCAAGCTTGGCTTGATGAGATTAAGAAGATATTTGAAGTAGTGCCTTGTACTCAAGAACAAAAAGTGACATTTGTTGTCCATCTACTAAATAGTGGGGCAAAGTATTGATGGAGGAGTGCAAAGACTTATCTACAGACTCATGGAACCCCTATGAATTGGGAACACTTTGAGGTGGCATTTTTAGACAAGTATTATCCAAAAAGTGCCAGAAGACAAAAATAATTGGATTTTGTGCACCTGCAACAAGGAGACATGTCTTTTGCAGAGTATGTTGCTAAGTTTGAAGAACTGGCTAGATTTTTCCAAGATGCCCAGTATGCACCCACTAAAGAATGGAAGATAAACCAATTTGAGTGGGGATTGGGGATTGAAATCAGATGGAACATAAGCCATATGGATCTTACTAACTATTTTATTCTTGTACACAAGAGTGGTGAAGACAATTTAAAGAAGGTATAAGAGGATAGGCATGCTAAGTGGCAATAAAATAGAGAGCCTGGAAAATTTGGCCAACAGTTGAAGGTAAAGACTCCCCAAGGGAAGGGAAAGCAAATACAAACTTCCCGTTCCAGAAGAGCAAATAAGTTTCTTAAGCGTGGTAGAGATCATGGGGGAGAGTGCTTGGTTGGAATACGACTCTGCTACTACTGCAAACAGTCTGGTCATATGGCTTCCTCTTTTCTTGTGCGCCAAAAACAAGCAGAGTCAAACCCAAACAAGCCTAACACTGGGAGGGTTTTTTCTCGTAGTGCTAAGTGATAGTGTTTCAGAAAATGTAATGAATCGTTGCAAGTAATAATAAAATGGTAGTACCGAGCATCGAACTCAAGGATTGTGTTTTACTATCGAGTTGTATTTAATTACTAAAATTGAACAAAAAGTTCCCAAATTGCTTGAAATAGTATTTGAAATTATTAATAGTAGTAAAATTGATCTTTTTTCACAAGAAAAATGTCACGAATGAGTTTCACTTTGAATTCAACCTTGGTGTCTAATTTGATCCTAGTTATTGAATTCCTTTATTGGATTATCACCGAATTCTCTTTATTATTCTTGCCCTAATGCCTGAGTTTCATAACCTTGAATTCCAAAGTAACCCTTAATTCCTTAGTGGATTTAAGATTATAATTATCCTTCACGATACAAGAATTCTCTTTTTAAACCACTGCCTTTGCAACAATTTTAATTGGTTTCATGATCTGCATCTATCCTTGGACGGTAATATCATGAATTTCTCATCTCAAGCATTCGTAAAGTCCACATCCATTTCAAAATACAAATCATAGAAAATTTTAAAGTTGATCAAGCAATAAAAAGTATTAAGGACAGAGATGAGAAAAATAATTCAATAAACTCGTTTATATAACTAGAAATAAATCAGAAAAATAAGGGTTTCATCTTGTTACACTTATATTTAACAAACAGGGTTTAGTTATTCATGACATAGATAAAACTGCTCTAATGGTGTTAGAAACGACTGTCTTTGAGTTTCTCTGCTAGGGCACAAGTCTCCAAACTTCCCATTGTAAAAAAGATCTCTAGAAAGTAAAAAAAAAAAAAAAAGTGTTTTTATACATTCAGCATGCCATGCGCCCCTAGCGTGGAATTTTCCCTTCAGACGCAATTGGACATAGTCAAGAAGGCCGAAATGCGCCCCAGGCGCATTTTTTCTCTTTAGGCGCACAATATCTTTAGGGTAGTAATTTGATTTCGGTATCTTCATGAAAGTTGTAGCTATGGATTGTTGCTTTCATTTGCACTTGGTTTGACTTCAATTGTACATCTACAACTCCAAATATGTCTGCAATACTCCACATAGGTCATGTTGATTTCTCACCAAAATTCAACACTGCACTAAAACAAAGAAACAACGCAAAACTATGAAAAATCTCTATTTAATCAAGGAAATAAGAACATAAACATTTCATTAAATCCAAGAACTAAAATCAACAAAATATATCAAATAACTCCGAAAATTAACTAATGATTAAAGATAAATAAGACTAAAAACAATGAAAAAATATGCATATGATGAAGAGTCATCACTAAGAAAGATATGAACCATAATCTTATAACTGGTACTAGATTCATAAATGAAATCCTTTTAACTGTCATGTTTGACACTGGTGCATCCCATTCTTTCATTCTTCTGATTATTTTTTGTGTAGCATAATATCTTTGTACTTGAAAAATGCCGTTTCCCTTAGTTGAAAGCACTGCAACTAAGAATTCAATATTTACCTCCTTGGTATGCCATCAGTGTCTAGTCACTATGTATGATAGAATTTTTCTAATAAACCTGGTCTGGTTGCCCCTTAAGGGCTTGTACATCATATTAGGAATGGACTGGATGTCGAACCATTTAGTAACTCTTATTTTCCATGTAATGAAAGTCATAATTCCTCTAGGAATTCCCTAACTAGAGAAAACCAAATTCCCCTCATTGACCATCAAATCTCTATTATTCCAATGTCTAACCAGTGGGGTTCAAGGCATACTATTATTATCTCAGTTTTATATATTTTTTTTGCAAGTATGAACTTGAGAATTGGCATTAACTACTGGCAAGTATATTTTTCACTTAATCCTCAAGATTCATGAATTTATAAAGTTTCTGCATATGTACTTGTACTTTTTGTCTAAATTTCTTCACTCATGTTTCCGTTGTTTTCAAGGAACTTGTTTCAAAAGTAATCTGTTTTCAATTCCTGAATTCTATGTAAGTATCAATATCAATGTCGTATTTATTATCCATGTCAAAGCTTCATAACTTATTATTTCAAGTCTTGTTTATAATTCCTCTCACCCTTGTAATATCTGGTATGAAGTGTTCCTTAGATAGTTTGGTTATGATGAATTAATGTTATAAAGTCTTTGGTGATGTTTGCAAATGAATCGAAATGGTAGAAATTGTAGTTGCAATGAGTACTTGGTGCATTGATGATATGTTTGATAAATGTTTTTATTGAATAGGGAGGTAAGTATGGTAGAGGGAATATCGAGAGGTAGGTGAAAGGTTTTGTTTGAAAATATCAAATTGTGATTTGTTAACTGAAAGTTGCTAGCTGGTGAGGAAATTGAAGTGTAGCATCAACGAGTGTATACATGATTGAAGGCTACAACACCATTGATTCTTTGCTGGTGAATGTTGGTGTTCTTGCTAAAAATAATATATTGCTGGAATTTTTTGGCGATATACTCACACTTTTAATACCATCACCAAATGTTGCTAGAATTTTTTGCCTTATTATGTATTGACATTCCAATTGATTCTTCACATATCCTTTTAATTTCGTTTAATGTCTACAACAAAATGAAAAATAGGTGGTGTATTTAATGTGTCCATTATATATGTGATTATCCTAAAAATATGTATGTATTGATGTATTTAATTTTAGTTTTGAAAAGACACTTAATAGTATTAATTAAGAGTATATTTGGATAAAATACAAGTATCAATGATAAACAAATGAATTATTCTTTATTAACTGTTTTGATTGTACACTATCTTTTTTTTTTTTTTTTTATGATTAAGCTAGTCAAAATTTGTTGTTGATAACGGAGACAAAAAAAATATATCCTTACAAGCCTTCGAAGAAATAGCGAGATGCACGATATAGGTTGTTTAAGAAATTTTTTAAGTGGGATCTTTCAAGACCATTGGACTATTTTTGTCCAATACATGCATATGACAAATACAATGGTAACCATTCTTTAGTTGCGTTGTCATTTTTTTCCACTGTTTATTTTTCTAATGCCATTTGTTATCATTGCAGGAGAAGGCTGATCAAAATGCTACCAATAGAGAAAAGCTAACGATCCTTCATACATTAGGCTCTAAGACGCTTGAAAGGAAGAAGGATGAGTTGGTAGGATTCACTAAATCTACTATTGATTGCATACTTAATTGAAAATGTACTTATTACATTTGTTTTCTTGTAGGAACTGAGAGATGGTCGAAAATACAGTAGCGGTGAAATATATTTAATTTGTCATAAAAATTTTGATGGGTCATTTGTCAATGACGAGACCAAGGAAAAATATGCAATTGTAAATAATAAAAGTGTTATGTGATTGTAACTATTTCTTATTGACCACTTTATAAATCAAAGATGCAACTGTTAGTTTTGGTAATAGTGAGTTGCAAAGCTATAAAATTAATTATTTGGTTGGTAATAGTGAGTTGCTAAGTTAGACATTTCTGCTACAGAGAGGAATTTAGTTTGCTTCATTTGTTTGTGCAGGAATAATTGCAAGCTGAAATTGGGAAGACTCGTTCTCCAAATGATGCATTTGTTAAAGTGTTTGGAAAAGAACATCCTGAATATGTTCGTTGTATGAGACTTGGAATAACACTGTCTCAAATTACTACATCTACTTCTCCCTCTGTAAGATCGATATCTTCCTCCGAAGCTAATGAAAAGATGGACGAAATGCAAGCTGAAATTATAAGCTTAAGAAAAGGGATTTTGAAGTTGATATGTTGAAGGAGCAAATTTCTTTCTTGTTGCAAATGCAAAATTCTAGAGAAAAAAAGGTAAAATTATTTTCATAGGAAACCTATTTAAAAAATCATATGAGAACTGTTTGTCCTTGGTTAAAAATATCAATTGCTTAATAATTAATTCTAGCTATATGAGAAATTTAGTTAATTAGTATTTGATAATATTTATCAATATTCGAGAAGATGGACGGAAATGCAAGCTGAAATTATAAGCTTAAGAAAAGGGATTTTGAAGTTGATATGTTGAAGGAGCAAATTTCTTTCTTGTTGCAAATGCAAAATTCTAGAGAAAAAAAGGTAAAATTATTTTCATAGGAAACCTATTTAAAAAATCATATGAGAACTGTTTGTCCTTGGTTAAAAATATCAATTGCTTAATAATTAATTCTAGCTATATGAGAAATTTAGTTAATTAGTATTTGATAATATTTATCAATATTCATTGAGGTTAATATATATTTTTCTTTTTCTAGGCAACAAACATAGAATCGCCAATAGATGGTAGACATTCATCTGAGTCTAGCCACCAACCTGATGATCGTGGAACAACATCATTTGGGACTAATTAGATATTTTTATGAACTTCTATGTTTGGTGTAGTTGTTTTAAATGTTTAGCCACTCCAGTAATGTTTTGAATATTTAAACTACTTTATTTATTGTGTTAGTTAACTTCAATGTATGAATTGGTGTTATTTCTTTTGAAAAAATTATATAAATTGGATTTAGGTACAATAGTTATATAATTACGTATTTAAATTATGTGCATGATATTTATGAATATCTTTTTTAATTATTAAAAAATAGGAAAAAAAATTTATCATATATTTTTTATTTTAAATTATTAGGCTTGCGACAGTTCAAACTGCTTCAAAATAAATATAGCGACGATTGATAACTGACGCAATTTTTTAGAAACAATAAATTTGAGTGTGTTTAGCAATGGTTTTAACTGTCGCAAATTGTATGTAGAGGCGGTTAGGAACCATCACAAATGTTGCTGACGGTTTTTTGATTTGTCACAAAGCGGTCTCACGACGCACGAATCTGCGATTGTTGCAGAATTGTCGCAATTATCTTTTTGAGGCGATTATAATCGCTACAGGTGTCCCTTATAACCGTCGCAAACCAATATTTTTTATTGTAGTGTTGAGGCAAGGGTCACAAATAATTATTTAAAAAGTTAATAAAACAGTTGGCTTAAAGCATAACATTTGAGAACAAAAGTTTTACAAATTTAATTTGAAGTAGAATAGTAAAATGTACTACATTTATAGGTCAATTGATAGTGAAAATAAATGAATAATAACATATATCTTCTGGATATCGAATTCGGTTCTCATAGAAAGAAAAAACAATGAGGACAATTAGTGGATAATTATTCTCTTTCTTTGTAATTATATGGAATTCAATTTATAATAAACAATGAGGACATTTAGTAATGGATTTGGACCATTTAATGTATAATAAACAACCAAGATCCATATTGTGTACTGTTCAAATCTTAAAATCACATTATTTGTTCATACTATACTATGATCTTAAATCTGATGAACACTTTTTCACCGCCTTCCAAAAATGAGATGATCTAGAGAGAAAGTTCCATAAGATTAAATACTATGAAAAATATTTCATTTGATAATTCTTCATCATATGTATGATTTTCGTTGTTTCTAATCTTTAATTATCTTTCTAATTTTCATTGTTTCTAATCTTTAATTATCTTTCTAATATTTGATCATTGTTGTTGTAACACCCCAAATTTTATAATAAACTACTTTATTAATTAAATAGAATTTTAAATAGTTATATTTCAATTATTTATAACTATTTTCTATTTTTAATTATTTTTTTATAAATAATTATCTTGATATAGAATTGATATTGTGTTTGATTTCGTTTATTTTTAAATACTTGTTATGGTATTGTGATTTTATATATATTTATTATGATTTAGTAATTAACATAAAATATTGATGTTATATTTATTTATTTTATAATTTTGACCATTTTCTAATATGATGGTATTATTATAATGTGAGTATTTTGAGAAATAAGTATAATTGTAGAGATTATTTTAAATGTGAGAGTTTTGATTATTAGTAATATTTTTTTTATATTGATTATTTTAATTACTCTAATTTATAAAAGATTAGTAATGTTTGGAAAACTAAAAGGTGTTTGGAGGAATATTAAAAAGGAGATTAAATAATTATTAGTTTTATTTTAACAAAATAAAAATAATAATAGTAAAATATAAATAAAGAGACCAATGGGTTTGACTCAATGAACCCTAATTGTTAATAAAATAAAACAAACAAAAGAAGGGAAGGGAGTTGGAAGGCCAGCCGTAAATCCAAAGAGGAAACACAACAATAACC
>NC_021164.2:15660190-15661051 GCF_000331145.2 Cicer arietinum | reverse complement strand
TATCTCCTCATAATTTATTTTTGACGTTTACCCATAAACTGTCGAGTTAGATCAATTGAAGGACAAAAAGTTAAAGAGCAAAGACTGTTTGGGCGTCGAATCATATTCATAGGTGAAAGCGTCGAAATAAGGTAAGGGGTGAGAGAGCGTTTGAATTCATGAGTGTAATATATTGTGAGATGAACGGGAAAACCGTATTTCCCAAGGATTCATCTGAGGCTCGTTACGTATGGCAGTAGCCCATTGAGGGATAAATTAATTAATGTGAAAATATGTAAATTGTGAGATTAAAATATAGAATAGAAATATTTGTAGGGTGTTGATTGATTTAATTTGTTTGAATGTCTGACATTTGATATTATTGTGATATTTTATTTAATTTCGTTAAATGTGTGGCATTTGATATTATTGTGATATTTGATTTAATTTCTTTAAAAGTGTGGTGTGTGATATTATTGTGATATTGGTTGTTGAATTAACTTTATGCATATGTTTGATTAGATGAGTTTAAATGACGTTATAATAATAATAGATGTGTTGTGATAATTATATGTAATGATGATAATGTATGATTAATAATGGTGATGTGAAAATTTTGTGATGAATGTATGTGTTGTTGTATGATTGATGATAGTGATTCTATAAATTTTGATGAGTTTATGTGACGATGATGATGATGTGTGATTAATTATAGTGATGTTATAAATTGAGATGAGAATATTGTGATTTCAATTTGTGTCTGAGATGACGGTATTAATGGAGTATCATATACCAACGAGGGGAGAAAATAAATATTGTGAATTTGTGAAGTGGAGATTATTTTGTCATCATATAGGTAGGGCCTAACAAGCCTAGTGATTC
>NC_021164.2:15654367-15659641 GCF_000331145.2 Cicer arietinum | reverse complement strand
TTTTAATTGAGGAACAAAGTTGAATTGTTACATGTGTATTTAGAGAAACGTGATATCCTAAATTAGATATTAAAGTTTTTATTCTCTTTAACAGATTTTCTTTATCCGCTGCAAGTTTTCTTCAAATAATTTAGTATATATTATTATAAATGTTATTTTGGGGTTTAGGGTGTCATAGTTGTAGAGAGAGAGAAAAAAAAAGATGATGAGGGGTGGAATTGTGTTTTGTTTTAAAACACTTAATTATAAACAATTTAAAAATTGTAAGGTTGAGGACAATAATTAGTAAAACAATAAGTTAAGAGATAAGGGATAAAATACAAGTTAATTTATCCTAATTCACCATTAACACGGTAGCTATATTCACTCCCTTCACAGAGAAGGATTTAATACATTATTCAACAATTGAATCCCACATTGAATGAACACATTCTAATCAACTAATTATGTTCAACTCTTCTCAACCATCTTGCTTAGTATGATTGAGCTGTTGAGGACGGTAGCCGCTACTGGGCCACGTTACAAAGTGTTTAGATTGGTTGGAACTAATTCTAACACAAGAGTATTTACAAAGATTTTTGCTTTTAGAAGATTTCTTAGATTTGTCAGCACTTAGAGCTAATACAAGAGATTTCCAAGTGTTTGTAATGACATAGGTGCTTCTCTTGTTTTTGTTGTTTTTGTTGTTGTTTGTTCTTAGTGAAGATCACAAATCTTTTTATAGAGATTCAATTCGTCCATTAGGGTTTCAAAATGTTGCTTTGATCAAATGTAATCATCATGTGAATTAACAACTCATATCAATTCGTCTGATATTTTGAATCAAGAGATGTCCCAAATTTGTCTTCATGATTGATTCAACATATGTTGATAGAATTGGCAGTTGATTAGAGGATTTAATGATGAACATAGTTTGTTGGAAGATAACTCTACTATGATGAGCAACGTTTGTTGGAGTATGGCCCTCTTATTATTGACTTTATTAGATATTGTCTTTACTAGAGTGAACATGAATCAGAAAATTCAACAGAGGTGCGTTGAGAACAAGCTTTTCAGAATCAATTATACTAGGTGTAATAGAGTATTGTCATAAATGTTTTGTCTTGTCTATTCACCCGAGAATGAAGTGTAAAAACATTAATGTATCATGACAAGAGCAGTCACACTTAAATAAATTATTAGCAAAATAAATTGTTCCCACAAAATAATTTATGTAAACATCAAATTAAAGTGGATATTGTCTACAAGAAACTATAGGTACTAAGGTTGTATTTCGGGTTACGCGTGAACACGATGTAATAATCATCACCATGTATCTAGAATATGACAATATTTCATACATTTTAATGTTTCAGAAATTCAAATGATTGATGCCATTGAAGGATCTTGTGAAAGAAAAAAAAGGAAGGACGAGAGATGATGATGATGAATAGTAATAGATAGTGATTGTGTTTTAGGATGGCAGGTGTAACGCCCCAAATTATTAAAGTATGGAAAAGTGCATGTTCCTTTCTTTTTCCTTAAAATATGGGAAAGTGTCCTCAATTATCTTGATGTAGATCACTAAGATAATTGAGATCCTGTTGGTAAACGTTTTCTTGCCATGACCCCATCTGGTGTCATAGTTGTTCTTCATTTACCTATGTTTCATGCTTGAAACAATCCACAATGTCCCACCGTAATTGATTAAGACCATGCATGTCATGCCAATATGTATGTAATGCATACCTTATTATCACATTAATTGCAAGTAATTAACTAACTTCAACTTCATAAATATGGAAAATAGAAAGTATAAATTAGTCTGAGGTCAATTGGTAGAGGGAAATTACAATTAGAGGCTAAAATGAATAAGAGGTATCCTGATTAGAGGAAGTCTGATAAGAGGCAACTCAATTAGAGGAAGAACTTGATTAAAGGTTTCCAAATCAGAGGAAGAACTCAATTAGATTATGAGATTCCATAATCTGCTCTTTATCTTCCTTTAGTGCTGCTTTGGACGCTAAATGACAGTTAAGAGGAAGGAAGGGACATGCACAAGGTCGGATTGGAGGAAGAGAAATTCAAATGATTGATGCCATTGAAGGATCTTGTGAAAGAAAAAAAAGGAAGGACGAGAGATGATGATGATGAACAGTAAAAGATAGTGATTGTGTTTTAGGATGGAAGGTGTAACGCCCCAAATTTTTTATCAAAAGATTATTTAAAAATCTTATTTTATTTTAGAAACAACTATAATTTTTTTTTATGAGTAGTTCATCATGTAATAATTTGAAGATACGTTAGAAAATAACTTGATATATTTTTTTTATATAAAAGAAAGTAATGCAATTTACTAAAATATTATTTATTCATTTATCTGCAAAATTAATATTTCAGTTGTTAGATCGATATTCATTTATGCTTCGAAATAAATAAATTCTCTTTAAGTGAAATTCAAAAGAAGCAAGGTTGACTAAAATTAATGACATTTAATTATTTACTAGCAAATGAAATTTCACTTCCGCATTTATATTAAAAGTTAATGATGAAGAGTAAATAACTTTACAATGTACCACAAAAATTTTAGTAATACAAAATATTATTTTTAAGTAAAAGTCTCATTTTCCCATGTGCGTGCACCAATCAAACATCATTCATGCTCGTTGAGATCATTAGTGCCTTAATGTTGGTGTAAGGGGTAAGTTCATCCCGCAACAAAAATTAAACCAAATAATAGTAATCAGCCATAAAATATGAATATAAAATCTTTCCGTAATAAAATATTTAAAGAAATTGATTCTTTAATAGTTCTCAAAGATGTATCAAAAGGCATAAAATGTATCTAAATAAATCAAGTAGCAACCGAAGAGCAAATAATTAGACCAAAATAAAAATAACAACAAAATGTATGCAAGTTATGCGTGCTCCGAAACATATATGATCTGGTTATAATCAGCCACACAGGCGTCCAACAGAAGTCACCCATACCAATGGGGAAAAATTAAACCAGCCACAAACGCGTCCACAAAGATGCATATGATATGTCATGAAATGATAATGATGCTCAAAAAGTACATGTCACCACCCACTTAGAAAATCATACAAATCACGAGACACTTAGGCAACCACAAAGATAACAATATTTAAAACGCAAATCACCAACCACTTAGGTAACTACAAATATTACAATATTTTAAAAAAAACAAATCACCAGCCACTTAGGCAACCTCAAATATTTTCGTGGATGTTCATAGTTAGAACTCAATAACTTTAGCACATCAAATATGCACATGAACAAATATCTCAAAATCACCACTTACATTTTAATAATCCATAAGATTCGATTTGGCTACTTGTTATTGATAAAATTTAAAACTCATACTAACAAGAATACAATAACTATAGAAATTTTATTCCTTTCACTATAAAGTCTTCCGCATTATAAAAATGTACTATACATTAATACATTTCAATAAATCAATTTTCTCATATTGTCAAAATTAAAAATCAATTTTCTCATAAAAGTCAAATCTTAAACTTAAAATTAACACTGAAAAAGTCAAGACTTAATATCAAATACATCATAACAAACATATTACTAATGATATCATCATAAAAATTATAACTTTATAATTAAGTACTCTAAAACACGTAAGACGTTAAATATTTTTACTACAAACAAATTTATCAAGGGATAATAATAAAAATAGAACTTTATAATTAAGTTCATCGAGATAGATGTATTACTCAAAAGAAACAAATAAAACATTATAGTTAATTTATTTACAAAATAAATAAAATCAACACTTTTCTTTTAAGACATCCAAACATCATATCAATATCCTACGAACCGCTAATTTAATATCTAGTCTAACTCTGCATGAAGAAAAACCCTTACATTAGGCGCTTTCTTTCTTAACACCTCTATATTCGCACGAGAAATGGCTCATGCGGCAATGATGAATTCAACACTGATAGATATTGAGATTTACAACTTAGAAAAATATTTTGGGAGTGTACGAATGACAAATAGGTGTGTATTTATGTATGAAAATAAATAGCTATTTACGTTGCAATATTACCATCGAGTAATAGCTATTTACGTTGCAACATTAATACATTTCAATAAATCAATTTTCTCATATTGTCAACATTAAAATTATAAAGTTCTCATCAATTTCCTCATGAGACATATATTGTTCATAAAAGTCAAATCTTAAATTTAAAACACTCAAAAGTCAAGACTTAATATCAAATATATCATAACAAACATATTACTAATGATATCAACATAAAAATTATAACTTTATAATTAAGTATTCTAAAACACGTAAGACGTTAAACATTTTTACTACAAACAAATTTATCAAGGGATAATAATTAAAATAGAACTTTATAATTAAGTTCATCAAGATAGATGTATTACTCAAAAGAAACAAACAAATCATTATAGTGAATTTATTTACAACAAAAATAAAATCAACACTACTTTTCTTTTAATACATCCAGACATCATATCAATATCCTACGAACCGCTAATTTAATACCTTAGGTGCTTTCTTTCTTAACACCTTTAAATTCGCACGAGAAATGGCTCATGCGGCAATGATGAAAACACCGATAGATATTGAGATTTACGACTTAGAAAAATATTTTGCAAGTGTACGAATGAAAAATCGGTGTGTATTTATGTATGAACATAAATAGCTATTTATGTTGCAATATTACCATCGAGTAATAGCTATTTACGTTGCAATATTACCATCGAGTTCTTGTCTAAAATTGAAGTGCACTTAATTCTAAAATTATGCAACCAATAATTACTATTTGTTTAATTTTATTAGGTTGTTACAAAGTCAATTGATATTATGTGTATTTATGTGTATGAGTTAATTAGAATTAAATAATAAAGTTCACCATATATTGCAGGGTGTCACACCATTCATTTTAATTAAATAAATAAATTAGAGGGTGTCACATCACCTTTTTAATTTTTTATCTAATAGTTACGAAACCAAAAATGGCATAGAATTATTTTGTAGAAAAATAAAATAAAATTAAAATTTTAGTTTAAAAGAGATGAATGCATGAGATACATAAAAAGGATAATAATCATCTCTTAATTGCACAAAAAAAAAACTCATAATTAAAAATTTATAATCTTCCTTTAAAAAATAAATTAAATGCGTTTAAAATGAGCTAATGCACATTATGCCAAGAAAATACCATGAATTGTCATAAAATCTTGTTATAAAGGAGAGTAAAAGAATGAGTCAAGTCACTATTTTTTTT
>NC_021164.2:15642415-15653938 GCF_000331145.2 Cicer arietinum | reverse complement strand
TTGTTATATAGCTCATTACAAGCCTAAAAGTGAAAAACAATGAACTGCCTCAATCTTGGGGGATAAAGGAGTCTTTTCTTACATAAGTGTAGGTGTGCTCAACTTGTTTGTTTAAATTTGAGAGTGATAAATATATATATATATATATATATATATATATATATATATATATATATGTGTGAAAATTTTGGAGTGTTACAGAAGGGAAAGTGTATTTGGTGATGAAATAAATGAAAGTCTGAATGGTTTTTGGGTATCCATGAGTGAGAGAGAAACATAAAAATAGGTTGTTTCCTTCTTTTGACAACTTTGAACATAAAATAAATTATTACTAAAAGTTTACATTCTTATCCCAACTTTAAACATAAAATAAATTATTACTAAAAATTTACAATGTCTAAAAATTCTAATAATCTAATTACTAACACAATCTTATAATTATTTCTAAAGTAGTGAGAGCACTCTTACGAGCAATGAGTGAACAAATTTTGTACATACATATATACACAAGATAGACCAAATAAAACAGTTTTCTGCCTATCAAATTTCACTACGCGAAAAAATGCATATTACAACGCTTTTTTTAAGCCATTTACAGCGCTTTTTCAAAAAAATAAGCGCTGTGGAAACGAGCGCTGTAAATGATACAACAGCGCTTTTAAAAAAGCGCTATAAAACATGTAAATACAACGCGCGCTTGTTATGCACATTTTACAGCGCTTCTTCACAAAAAGCGCTGTAATATGCACCCCATTATATGAGTTATGGGTGTGCATATTACAACGCTTTCTCACAAAAGCGCTGTAATATGCCCACCCATAATTTCATATACGGGTGTGCATATTACAGCGCTTTCTCAAAAAAGCGCTGTAAAATGCACACCCATAATTTCATATTATGGGTCTGCATTTTACAGCGCTTTTCTTGTACATTTTACAGCGCTTTCTTATGAAAGCGCTGTAAAAGGTGCACCATTAAAGCGCTTTAGAACAACATTTTACAGCGCTTGTTAAAAAAAGCGCTGTAAAATGTGTTTTTTTTGTTTTTTTTTTTTAAACGCTGTAAATTAATTATTTGAAATGAAAAGCGCTTTTTAGCTTTTTATGGCATTTTTTTTAAAAAGCGCTGTCTTTTATCTTTGTATCCAAAATTATTTTGATCCAAAATCACTTCACAATCATTAGAACAGAACATATTATAGACAATCAGTAGAACAGAACATATTATAGACAATCAGTAGAACAAAACATATTATAGACAATCAGTTCACACAATCAGTAGAACAGAAATCAGAACTCTGTAACTTTATTAACATATATGTAACTCTGTAATTTACAACCTAAGTAACTACATTCAGATACATATATACAACCTAATTTACAACCTAATTACCTACATTCAGATACGTATATATATATAACCTAATTTACAACCTAAACTACATTCAGATCCATTATATAATAACTAACAGATCCATTATATGCATATAATAACTATGATCATTTACAGCAATAATAACTATAATACATTATATGCATATATTGTGTCCTATGATCATTTACATATAATAACTAACAGAATATACATTATATGCACTAGCTACCATATAATATTCAGATCCCTTGCCCAGCAGCAAGCTATTTCCCAGAAAATCAAATAATTTTCATGTCAAGCACGTACTGACACCATTCTTCCTTTAATTCCATCAGATCTTCCTCAGAATATGATGGACTGGAATTGGCAAAGTACTGCAATATAAAAATTGAACATATTATATTAAGTTAGTATCAAATATATAGATAATTTATATATGAAAATCATATAATGCAAATACCGTACCGTTTCTGGGATAATAGTTTTATTCTTCTCAACAATCTCCTTCATGAATCTCAATATGTAGTACCCACAGTCGATGTTATTTGTTTGACGAGGGCACTTTATTGAGATCCATGTAATGTTATTAGACTTCTGCTTCGACACTTTAGCACCTCTTTGAGCTCGATAAACTTTTAAGGCACTATCGAATGAATAAATGTGATTATTAGAGCATGAATATTTATATATATATATATAAATATTCATGCTCTAATAATCACATTTATTCATTCGATAGTGCCTTAAAAGTTTATCGAGCTCAAAGAGGTGCTAAAGTGTCGAAGCAGAAGTCTAATAACATTACATGGATCTCAATAAAGTGCCCTCGTCAAACAAATAACATCGACTGTGGGTACTACATATTGAGATTCATGAAGGAGATTGTTGAGAAGAATAAAACTATTATCCCAGAAACGGTACGGTATTTGCATTATATGATTTTCATATATAAATTATCTATATATTTGATACTAACTTAATATAATATGTTCAATTTTTATATTGCAGTACTTTGCCAATTCCAGTCCATCATATTCTGAGGAAGATCTGATGGAATTAAAGGAAGAATGGTGTCAGTACGTGCTTGACATGAAAATTATTTGATTTTCTGGGAAATAGCTTGCTGCTGGGCAAGGGATCTGAATATTATATGGTAGCTAGTGCATATAATGTATATTCTGTTAGTTATTATATGTAAATGATCATAGGACACAATATATGAACATGCATATGGATCTGAATGTAGTTTAGGTTGTAAATTAGGTTATATATATATACGTATCTGAATGTAGGTAATTAGGTTGTAAATTAGGTTGTATATATGTATCTGAATGTAGTTACTTAGGTTGTAAATTACAGAGTTACATATATGTTAAAAAAGTTACAGAGTTCTGATTTATGTTCTACTGATTGTGTGAACTGCTTATGGTATTTGAATATGTTTTGTTGTTGTGTGCACTGATTGTGAAGTGATTTTGGATCAAAAATAATTTTGGGCACAAAGATAAAAGACAACGCTTTTTAAAAAAAAAATGCTAATAAATTAATCACTTACGACAAACGCCGGGTCAGAACGTTTGGAAACAAATGCACTCCATTCATCCTTTGATATATAATGTTGATATATCTTTGGAGGTTCAGCATTTGTGTTTCCTTCTCTATCTTTTAGATAGAAATTTGAGAGATGGGATCTAAATCCACGATGGATTTTCCCAGCAACTCTCAAAACATATGACTTTCGTTCCTCATCAAGAACAAAAGTGGTCTGCAATGAAAACAATTATAAGTAATGTATTTTACAGAAAAAAAATTATAAATGACAAAAGAGTAGATCAAAATATTTACTTGAATGTCATTCCAGATGATATCTTTGGCATCCTTCAACGCCTTATCTCTCCAGTTGTCTATTGTTATTGGGACATTTTGACGAACAACAGCCCCAATGTAGCTTACAAACATGGAGCTGTTGGGGTCAACTGGCTGACCACTCTCGTTCCAGCCAACCTAATAAACTCATATAGTAAGTACATGCCCTAAACCCTAAAAAAAGATAAAAAAACACACAGCAAACAGAGTATATATAGTATACCTCAAATTTAATGCCACTGCTCCGTGCTTTAATCACCCTTTGCATGATAGTTGCACCACGTTTGACTTCTTTTTCGTAAGTCTTAGAGGTGCCAACTTCTTCATTTTGAACTTCTAAATCTTTGTTTGTATCCATTTAACTACAACAAGTTCAACATGCACTTTAGTATAACATCAACAAGCTCAACATGGATCATGCATTATTATAAACAAACTCAACATGTATCAGTATATCTTAAAAAAGCTCAACATGCATTCTAATGATTACAAAAATTTAATAACATCAATACCTGAATAATGATGGTTCGAAGAAAGACGAAATGCAAAGAAAAGAGGGTTTGCAGAAAGTTCACAGAAATATGGTTCACAGAAATACGGTTTGAAGAAATACGTAATGAGGGTTACGTATTTCAATGAAAATATATTGTGTGAAATGGGAGAGATGATCTTGGATGGAAATAAGGTTCGAAATGAAGGAGATGATCGTGGAAATAAGGTTCGTAAAGGACGGGATGATAGGGTTTGCAAAAGAAGAGAAGAAATGAAGGTTGAGATGAAGGTTACGTAATGAAGAGGAAACTGAAGAGGTAACTGTTATATATACGTAACACTTTTACAGCGCTTTTTATAAGCCTTTTACAGCGCTTATTTTGTAAAGCGCTCTAAAAGGCTTCTTTAGTTAAATTTTTAAAAGGCTCTTTTACAGCGCTTTTTTCAAATAAGCGCTGTAAAAGACCTCCGTGTGTTATTATGTTATTTGAATGCCTTTTACAGCGCTTTTTTCAAATAAGCGCTGTAAAAGACCTCCGTGTGTTATTATGTTATTTGAATGCCTTTTACAGCGCTTTTTTCAAATAAGCGCTGTAAAAGACCTCCGTGTGTTATTATGTTATATGAATGCCTTTTACAGCGCTTTCACACATAAGCGCTCTAAAAGGCTTCTTTAGTTAAATTTTTAAAAGGCTCTTTTACAGCGCTTTTTTCAAATAAGCGCTGTAAAAGACCTCCGTGTGTTATTATGTTATATGAATGCCTTTTACAGCGCTTTCACACATAAGCGCTCTAAAAGGCTTCTTTAGTTAAATTTTTAAAAGGCTCTTTTACAGCGCTTTTTTCAAATAAGCGCTGTAAAAGACCTCCGTGTGTTATTATGTTATTTGAATGCCTTTTACAGCGCTTTTACACATAAGCGCTCTAAAATGTCTCTTTATGTTAATTTTAAGAGGCTCTTTTACAGCGCTTTTCCCAAATAAGCGCTGTAAAAGACCTCCGTGTGTTATTATGTTATATGAATGTTTTTTAAAGCCTTTTACAGCGCTTTTCCACATAAGCGCTCTAAAATGTCTCTTTATGTTAATTTTAAAAGGCTCTTTTACAGCGCTTTTTCCAAATAAGCGCTGTAAAAGGCCTTATTGTTTTTGTGTTTTGTTATGTTATGTTATTTTTTAAACAAGCTCAACATGCATGCAAAACCCACATAGTAGTAACTGGTCACCACAAAAATCCCTTCCTCTTCACCAAACTCTTCTCCTTTTATGCATCTTCTTCACAAACATCAAAGCTTACTCTTTCACAATTCAATCTCCACCTCAACACCCTTTTTATCTCTTTACATTCTCTTTCCTTCTTAAATCGAAACTTAATTGGTATTCAGGATCATTGCCATGTTGCGAAAAATGGGTTTGTGTCTGGTGTTTTTGGGGATTCCCATGATGCGTACAAGGTGTTTGAAGAAATGGGTTTGTGTCTGATGTTTTTTGGATTCCCATGATGCGTACAAGGTGTTTGAAGAAATGGGTTTGTGTCTGATGTTTTTTGGATTCCCATGATGCGTACAAGGTGTTTGAAGAAATTAGGTGTCTGATGAATATTATTTTTAAAGCTTTTTTACAGCGCTTTGTCAAATAAGCGCTGTAAAATGTCTTTTTTACTCACTTTCAAAAGAGTCGTTTACAGCGCTTTGTGTGAAAAGCGCTGTAAAAGGTATAAAACACTCATTATTTTATTTTTAAAAGGATCTTTTACAGCGCTTTTTAAGATAAGCGCTGTAAAATGTCTCTTTATTTTATTTTTGTGTTTGGTTTATTTGGGTTGGGATGACATTAAAAACATTTTTATCATTGTTTATTGGATTAAAAATATTGTTATCATTGTCTTTATCACAATACTTTAGGAGATGATGAATTATTAGAAATGAGTATTCTGAAGAATCTATATATATATATGCACTGAGCAAAAGAGAATCTCTCTATTCAGTTCAGTTCAGTTCATGTAAATTACTAATTTATATTCAGTTCAGTTCATGTAAATCAAGCTAAATATAAAACACTCATTGTTACATGAACTTGGTATAAAACACTCAAATCAAGCTAAATATAAGCAGAAAATAAATTAATCAGAAAATAAATTAATCAGAACTTAGTATAAAACACTCAATTCAGATTACATGCATATTTACAATAACACAGTTCAGATTACATGCATAGCTTATATAAAACAATTAAACATATATATACATTAAGATGCCCTTCTTCTTTTCCTGGTGACATTCACATTTGTTTGTCCATTTACAATACGAAACGATGGATTAATCCAAATTCCCTCATCATGATCATCTCTAAGATATAAACCATCATCAGTTGAATCAATTTCATGTGGTTGTTGTGATGTTGCAAATAAAAGATCATTACCAACATCTTCATCATTATTGTTATCATCACTTATTTTATTGGTCGATAGGACAACAGACCATTTATCATTAGAAGGATCAGTGACATAAAACACTTGTTGAGCTTGCGACGCTAAAATAAAAGGCTCGTCTTTGTATCCCACCCTATTAAAATCGACAAGCAAGAATCCTGACTCATCAATCCGAACGCCATTATTATTATCGACCCACTTGCAACCAAATATGGGAACACGAAACATTGTGTAGTCTAACTCCCATATGCGCTCGATAACCCCAAAATATGATAGATTTGCATATATTGGGTTTTTGTCTTTTGCACTTGAGACATGCATCGCTTCAGCTACGAGAGTGACTCCACTATTTTGCATAGTGGTCTGATCATCTTGTTCTTTGGTATAAAATGTGTAGCCGTTAATAACATAACCAGTGTAAGAAAAGACATGTAAGCTCGGACCATTTGCTAGCCACCTCAATCTATTTGAAATTGATCCGGGGTCTATATCAAATTTTGACATTATGTGATTTTTTAACCATGTTACAAAACTTCGATTGTGCTCTCGAGTTATCCAATTTTGATTCCTATTCATGTTCAAACGAGATAACTGATCAATGTGTATTGTAACATACGGTTGAACCTCATCATCATTGTGCAGAACATACAATTGTGCCTGCTCCCATTCTGTCCTTGATATAGTCAGTAGTCTCCTTCCAGTTATCCCTTCTCCTGATAGTCTTCCCGAATGACGAGACATGGGAAGCCCTATGGATTCAACATTGGACAGATATTCAGTACAAAATTCAGCAGCCTCTTCAACAATGTATCGTTCAGCAATACAACCTTCTGGTCGACTTCTACTTTTTACGTACCCTTTTAATATTTTCATATATCGTTCTATCGGATACATCCATCTCATATAAGCTGGCCCACAAAGTTGTGTCTCCTTAACCAGATGAACAGTAAGGTGAACCATTATATCAAAAAACGATGGTGGGAAATACATTTCAAGCTCACACAAAGTAACAACAATTTCCCTCTGCAATGTCGGTAATTTCTGAGGGTCGATCACTTTACTACAAATTTCCCTGAAGAAGAAACATAATCTAGTTAAGGCTAGTCGAACTTTTTCAGGTAAAATGGAACGTATACCTATTGGTAGCAAATGCTCCATTATAATATGACAATCATGGGTCTTCAAACCTTTTAACTTGAGGTCTTTCATACAAACCAAATTTTTAATGTTCGAAGAGTATCCTTCTGGAACTTTAACTTCGTGTAGAAATTTACATAAAACAATTTTTTCCTTTCTAGATAGAGTATGAGCGGCTGGAGGTAGATATGTGCGATTTCCTTTCTTTACTGGAGCCAGTTCATTTCTTATTCCCATATCGACCAAGTCCAATCTTGCATTGACGCCATCTTTAGACTTTCCTGGAACATTGAGTAACGTACCAATAACACTTTCAAATACATTTTTTTCAATATGCATCACATCGAGGAAATGTCTTACATACAATGACTTCCAATATGGCAATTCAAAGAAAATTGACTTTTTCTTCCACCCAGTTTTCACCAGCTCTCCCGCAAAAGGTTTGCCAAATTTATTGGTCAAACCTTGTACTTTTTCAAGTATTTGATATCCAGTCGGTGCTAAAGGAGCTTTACCTTCCTCTGATTTTCCATTGAATGCATTTCTCCACCCACGATACTGATGACTATAAGGTAAAAATCTACGATGTCCAAGAAACACATTCTTCTTACAATGTTTCAACCGCATCCAATTTGTACTCTCTTCACATATAGGACATGCACACTGACCTTTAATGCTATATCCTGATAAATTACCATATGCTGGAAAATCATTAATTATGCCGAACAACATAACCCTTAAATTGAAACATTCTTTCTTATACCCATCATAAACTTCCACACCTGTCTCCCACATACTTTTTAAATTTTCGATTAGAGGAGTCAAGTATACGTCGATATCATTCCCCGGTTGTTTGGGTCCAGAAATTAACAGAGACAACATCATAAACTTACGCTTCATACATAACCATGGAGGTAGGTTATATATTACCAAAATCACAGGCCACGTGCTATGTGAGATGCTTTGAAGACCATGTGGATTCATTCCATCAGTAGAAAGTGCAAGTCTTAGATTTCTTGACTCTATCCCGAATTCAGGATACTCGTGATCAATTTTTGCCCATTGTGGGGAATCTGCAGGGTGTCGAAACATTCCATCTCTAATTCTTTCATCTGCATGCCATGTCAAGTGTTTTGAATCTTCTTCACTGCGATACATGCGCCTAAATCTTGGTATTATAGGAAAATACCACACGACTTTTGCTGGAGTAGATTCTTTCTTCTTATATCGAGAGACATTGCATTTCGGACACGCCTTAAGTAGTTCATATTCGTTTCGAAATAAAATGCAATCGTTAGGACACGCATGAATCCTTTCGTAACTCATTCCAATAGAACACAAAATCCGTTTAGCCTCGTAGGTTCGACTGGGAAGTTCATTATCATCTGGCAACATATCTTTTATGAGTGTTAATAATTCCGTAAAGCTTTTATCAGACCATCCATTACTCGCTTTTAAGTTGTACAACTTTAATATCGCTGACAGTCTTGTGAATTTAGTACAACCATTATATAATTCTTTCTCTGCATCACTCAACAAACTTTCAAACATTTTAGGACAATCTCGAAGATCTTCTTCAACTGCTTTTGCAATCTCATCAACTCGGTCCGGCTCATATGTATCTGTATCGAAATCAGTTGAAGCATATGTAGAACTATTCTCAAAATTAATGTTTCCTTTTTTTTTCTCACCATGTCTTATCCAACATGTGTAGCTTTGATCAATTCCATTACATACTAGATGTCCTTCTAATTCATCTTCTCTAACACGTTTTCCAAAACAACATTTTAAACAAGGACAAACTACTCTATTTGGATCTTTTGCATTCTTCACTGCAAACTCAACAAACTCCTTCACTCCAATTTCATACTCTTTTGACAATCGATTGGCTGAAATCCATTTCCTATCCATATTATACCACCTATATAAATGCAGTAACAAAAATAATAAGCTTTCAAAACATATCAACAAGTTTCAAAAAGAAACCAATATCAACTAACAATTTCAAAACAGAACAGATCATGTGGTATGAGTTTTTGACAATTTTTGACAATTTCAAAACAGAACAGATCATGTGGTATGAGTTTTTGACAATTTTTGACAATTTCAAAACATAACAGATCATGTGTAAAAAATACCTTAGACAACGTAGATGGCCGCACAGTACGTAGAGGATATTAGGGTTCGCAACGTATATAATTATTTGAAAGATGTAGAGGATATGAGGGTTTCCAACGTATATAATTATTTTAAAGATGTATTTTACAGCGCTTGTGAAAAACGCGCTGTAATAGGTAGTTAAATTCAATGAAAGCGCATGTGTTTTACAGCGCTTGTGAAAAACGCGCTGTAATAGGTAGTTAAATTCAATGAAAGCGCATGTGTTTTACAGCGCTTGTGAAAAAAGCGCTGTAACTGATACGCGAAAGCGCTTCCTTTTACAGCGCTTTTTTGACAAGCGCTGTAAAAGCCTTATAACGTGATGCGCAAACGTTATATGACCTACTACAGCGCTTTGAATCAAAAGCGTTGTAATAGGTTCTGTTATTTTTAAAATATAATTACAACAGCGCTTGTGTTTAGCAAGCGCTGTAAAATGGGCGCTGTTAAATGTCATTTTTGGCGTAGTGTTTACTCTTAATCTAAATATAACTTATTTAATATAATTGAGATGGTCAATATTTTTATAGAGAACAATTTTCAACATTTGAATACAACATTTATTCATTGGTCCAATTAAGTAACTTTATAAAGCTACTTTATTTTTTAAAATTAGTATCTAAAATATATCTATATATACATGATGAAATTGAGTACATATGTAAATAAGTTTTATATTAATCAGTTATACAGATAAGATCCAATTTTATATTATCTCAAGTTTTAATTTCACCTGATGACTAATAGTTCATGCATTTTTTTCCTTATTTAATTATTTGTGGTAACTATGTAGTAGTATATATAATTAATATAAAGGTTAACTCATGTAGAGTGCCAACGACACCAAGGGGAGATAGGAGATAGATATAATTAACTGGTTTGTAAATACTCTTTCAGTTTTTCCAAGAGTTGTAACATTGTTGAATAAATTTCATTAAATTTAACATATAATAAAATGACCATTGAAATATAATGTTTTTACTCTTTGTTATATTTTATATGTATATTATGATATATATATTATTTTTTCATAATATAAAATTAAGAACATTTTAAATTCTTATATATATATATAAGCACAAACTTATATCATATCTTGCTACTACGTATTTCTAAAATTAATTAGTTAGACTTTGTATAAAAAATGATTGATTATTCAAAAACATCAAGGCCTTATACTATTATACACTATGTTTTAGTTTAGTTTGAGTGTTTTTGATGAAAGCATATTATAGCATGTTAGCTGCTTAAAATTTTATATGATATGTATATAAAGAGATCACAAGATCCATCTTTGAATAGACTAAAATACTAATTTAGGAATAATGTTATCTTAGATGGATAAAAAATCAAACATGTTCAACAACACATATTTTAGCATCTATAGTTTCTTGCTCTGTGTTGAAATATGTAGATTTTAAAGTGGTGATATAGGTCAAAATTTGTGAATAAAAGTGGTAGATAAGATAAAGTCATATATCTGCACGATCCAATCAATAGTTCAAGTCACACAAACCCATAATTTATTCTTTTTTCAAAGAGTTCCTTTACAACCTCCTTTGAAAGGTAGAAGAAATCGATTTATGAAATACAAGATCATGAAAAAATAAATACTACTCCCTCCATTTTACAAAAAAGTGTCATTTTTGAAAAACAAAATAACTTAAAATGAATGTTATTTTTAATTTCCAATTTGATATTAATTACTTATTATTTTCAATTGTACCCTTACGTTAATATTAGGTGCACCACTACAAAACCATTATATTATACTTTGTATTTATGATCATCGTCAACACATCAATGCATATAAGGATAATTTAGTAAAATTATTACTTTTTTACTTTATTTATTTTCATTTGCTAATATGTTTGAAATGATATAAATTGACAATTAAGTTGAAATCCATGCTGTACTCTTTATTGTGTTTTCAAATTGATCAAAATGAAAATTCAAATTTTATTATCTTATTAGTTATCTCATTGGATACTAAAAATCGTGACCTTTTAAAGTTGACAAAGAACTCATGCCACCTTAATAGACACATACTAAATAATAACACTA
>NC_021164.2:15621011-15641764 GCF_000331145.2 Cicer arietinum | reverse complement strand
TAAATATATATATATATATATATATATATATATATATTTATTACGTAATCATAAACAAGTCACATAAATCCAAAATTTCAATCAAACTTAACAACTTGAAATCATAATATCAAAGAATAAAAATACTTTTTGAAGTACACATACATAAGTTTAATATTAAGTACAAATGTAGTCCCAACCCAATGTCACTATCAGAGCAGAAATTCCCAAAATAAGAGAGGCTCAAAATAACATGAATACAATGCATATAATAAGAGTCTTCAAGACAGGACGACTTCCGCCTCCTTGAAGGTACTAGTCATCACTTGTAGCTTACCCAACGCGAAAAATAAGATTTTACCGCGCTTTTTTAAAGCCTTTTACAATGCTTTTTTTTAAAAAAAAAAACGTTGTAGAATCGAGCGCTGTAAAAAGATACAACAACGCTTTTTTAAATCAAAAAGCGCTATAAAAAATGTAGATATATTGTGCGCTTGTTATGCACCTTTTACAGCGCTTATTTGAAAAAGCGCTGTAAAATGTGCATTCAATATATGCATTATTATGCACCTTCTACAACACTTATTTGAAAAAGCGATGTAAAATGTGCACTCAATATATGCATTATTATGCACCTTCTACAGTGCTTATTTGAAAAAAAACGTTGTAAACTGTGCACTCAATATATGCATTATTATGCACCTTTTACAATGCTTATTTGAAAAAGCGCTGTAAAATGTGCACTCAAGATATTCATTATTATGCATCTTTTACAGCGCTTATTTGAAAAAGCATTGTAAAATGTGCATTCAATATATGCATTATTATGCACCTTTTACATCGCTTATTTGAAAAAGCACCGTAAAAGGTGCATTCAATATATGCATTATTATGCATCTTTTACGGCGCTTTTTCAAAGAAGCGTTGTAGAAGGTACATTCAATATATGCATTGTTATTCACCTTTTACAGCGCTTTTTTCCAATAAGCGCTATAAAAGGTGCATTCTTATTTTAGTTTTATTTAAAATCGTTGTAAATGAAATTTTTAAAAAGCACTTTTTGGTTTTTTATGGCATTTTTTTAGAAAGCGCTGTCTTTTAATTTTTTTTCAAAATCATTTTCATCCAGTATCAGTTTACACAATCAGTACACAAAAACATAACTATACAACTTGATTAACTTTATAACTTAATTTACACAACAACAAAACATATTCAGATACATATATAACTTAACTACATATACATATTCAGATATTGTACAACAACACATATTCATATACATATTCAAATATTGTGCCCTATTCATATACATATAACTAACATTATTACACAGAACAGAACTAGCTACCATATATTCAGATCCCTTGTAGTATGCTATATCCCAGCAAATCAAATAATTTTCATTTCAAGCACATACTGACACCAGTCTTCCTTTAATTCAGTTAGATCTTTCTCAGAGTATGTTGGACTGGAATTGTCAAAGTATTGTGCAATATAAAAATTGAACATAAATAAGTTAGAATCAAATATATACATAATTTGTATATGAAAATCAAATAATGAAAATACCGTACCGTTTCTGGGATAATAGTTTGTTTTCTATCAACAATATCCTTCATGAATCGCAATATATAGTACCCATAGTCGATGTTATTAGTGTGACGAGGGCACTATAAAATAAAACATATAAGTCAATAAAATATTTGTGTATTGATTGTAAAGGCATATGTTTGTAAATGAAAATTTAAAGGCATATATTTCAAACATTTATTGGAATCCATGTGATGTTATTAGACTTTTGCTTCGACACTGTAGCACCTCTTTGAGCTCGAAAAACTTGTGAAGCACTATCGAATAAATAAATGTGATTATTATAGCATTAACAAACTCATTTATTTATATATATATATATATATGTGTAAAAAATAAATTAATATTACTTACGTGTCGAACATAGTCTTTATATCGGAGTGATTGTTGTAATTGTCGTGCAAGGGATCTAAATAGTATATAAATTCAAAGGTTGCATTGATTGGAAATAACACCCAATGTTCCCTACAACAACAAAAATTTGGTTGGTAATTTTGTTTACACAACTAATAAATTAAGATCTCATAAATTAAAAAAGATATAAATAAATAATAGATAATTGCGTACCCTGAATTATATGGTTCAAAGAACAACTTATCATTCTCTATATTTCCTAATAATATATCTACAATGTATTTCTTTACATTTAATGGATCGAGTTTACACATCGAAAGCTTATGCGGAGACAAGAATGAATATCTATTTGACAATCTGCGCGTGCACACAAACTTCTCATACAAAAACCTTCAATGAAAATTTCAAATTAGATTAATTACCAATAAATGCAACGAAAAGTATTTTTTACCTAATGTATAAGCTGATGGCAGTAGCACTCAGCTCCTTATGGTTGAGAAGTTCGTATATGTGCTCTTTTTCAAGAAATTCTTCATACTCATATCCGAATATAGCTTTATTCATGCTTATGATGCGTGAATCGTTGTTGCTTCCCATATTCCTTTTTACTTTGATGTCAAGACACGACTCGTATTTAACAAGGCATGGCTGACTTAATTTAGGAGCAGCAACAACTGATTTTCCCCGATCTAGTTTTTTAGCTGCAACTTTGGCAGCTTTATTACCCTCCAGCTTTTGAAGTTTGCTAGCTTTATTACCCTCCAATTTTTTAGGTTTGTTGGCTTTATTTTGCTGTGCGGGTGGTTTATTTGATTGAATCTGAAAAAATGAGGTTAAATGTTAGTTTATTGAATCTGAAAAAATGACAAACCTTACGAAATAAATGTGACAAAAATTTTCGGGCGATGTAGTTGACTCGTTAATGGGAATCTTTTTGTCATTCCCTTTAGGCTTTTTCAGAATCTAAATATAAATGTGAAATTAAAGAGTAGCGGAAAAAAAATCAGCAATTTAATTACATATCAATTAAACATACATTTCAATTAATTAAACATACCTTATCGAGGGCAACAAGATGTGTGGGCCATGCCACGTAACTACCAACTGCTTCTCCCAAAAACTTCAAATTCACATCTGCATTGTTGTCTGGTATAGGCAACGATGCATTTGGTTCCAAAGCAATAATAGGTGATACTTTGACATGGCCCGCAGGGATCGGTGTGTTGTGCAATATTTCTCCCGAAGTATTGTACAATGTTTCTTTTGCGACCTTCCGATGAGTAGGTGAGGATAAGTACAATACACAAGGAGTGACACCCTAAATCAATGGTTAATACATAAGTAAGTAATTAGTTACCTCGGAAAGACGTTTGAGACCAATGTTGCAACTCGCGTTTTCACTCTCCATTTGTATTTCACGTTGGAGCTGATCCGGCAGTTGCTTGTCTTTATTCGTCTTCACCTACCTCTTGCTCTGATAGGAATTTGAGCTTCTCTAATACTTCCTCATTGGATGGATTTTGGCGCTTCTCTTGTGAAAAATAGCTTTTAGGAGTTACGCCAAATCCTTTCCCCCTCAAGCGACCGAAATATTCAGGAACATTAAACACTTTACCGAGAATGTCCGTGCAACTAGCTTTGTTTTCCTCTTGATTTGTTGAACTTTTTTCGATATTCTCCTAAAATACTTGTAGGATTAAAAAGATAAGTTCAATATCATTTTTAAAATACAATATTAAAAAATATTAAAGTGATTATATTAAAGTGGTTATATTAAAGTGATAAAATACAATATTAAAAAATATTAAAGTGATAATATACTTCCACAAAGTTCTATTACTTTTTGAACATTTTCGTTATCAACCACTCCGTCCTTATTTACACGAACTTTCTTCGACAAGATATGACGACCCAACGGTTGATCAGATTGGATGTCTTGTTGCTATTCGTTAAGATCATAAACAAAATATTAGTTAGAAACTATAGTTTATAATACAAATTCCCTCATTATATAAAAGTGATGTTTAATTACTTACAAGTTTTTGATCTAGATGTGCATATCCCATACGTGATTTTTTGTATGGGTGCGTCTGATTTTTTGCCCTTCGCGATTTGCCTTACTTATATTCTATATAAAAAAAATAACAATCGTGTAAAAATTTCAAATTCCCTCATTATATAAAAGTGATGTTTAATTACTTACAAGTTTTTGATCTAGATGTGCATATCCCATACGTGATTTTTTGTATGGGTGCGTCTGATTTTTTGCCCTATCGCGATTTGCCTTACTTATATTCTATATAAAAAAAATAACAATCGTGTAAAAATTTCAAATACGCTATGAATATGAATAATAAAACACAAATGCTAATAAATTAATCACTTACCACAAACGCGGGGTCCGAACGTTTTGATACAAATGCACTCCATTCTTCATTTGATATATAATGTTTATATATTATTGGAGCTTCAGCATTCATATTTCCTTCACTATCTTTTAGATAGAAATTTGAGAGGTGAGATCTAAAACCTCGGTGTATTTTCCCGGCAACTCTCAAGACGTAATTCTTTGTCACCTCATCAAGAACAAAAATAGTCTGTAAGCGAGATAAAGATATAGTTTGAGTAAAGTATTTCAATGGAAAAAATTATAAATGACAAAAGAGTGGATCAAAAAAGTTACTTGTATATAGTTCTACAGTATATCTTTCGCATCCTTCAACGCCTTATCTCTCCAATCATCAATTGTAATGGGGATATTCTGACGAACAACAGTCCCAATGTAACTTACAAACATGGAGTTGTTGGGGTCAATTGGCTGACCACTCTCATTCTATCCAACCTAATAAACTCATATAGTAAGTACATGCTTTCAAAAAAGATAAAAAAATAAATAGCAAACAGAGTATAATATACCTCAAATTTTATGCCACTGCTCCTTGCTTTTATGGCCTTTTGCATGATGGTTGCACCACGTTTGACTTCATTTTCGTAAGTCTTAGGGTTGACAACTTCCTCATTTTGACAATCTAAATCTTTGTTGGTATTCATTTATCTACAACAAGTTCAACATGCAGTAGCCTAATTACGTATCAATATAAGTTCAACATGATAACAAAAAATTAAAAACATCAATACCTGAATAGTGAGGATTCGAAGAAATACGTAATGCGCAAAAATGAGGATTCGCAGAAATACGGTTCGCAGAAACTGAAGTATGGTTCAAAGAAATACGTAATGAGGGTAACGTTTTTCAATGAAAAGAGATGGTTCGTGGATGGGAGATAATGTCTATATATTCGTGGATGAAAAGAGATGATTGTCGAAATGAGAGAAATGAGAGAGATGATATGGAAGAGATGATAGGGTTCGCAAAGAAAGAGAAGAACGATGAAGAGGAGATGATAGTGAAGTTTACGTAATGAAGAGCAAACTGAAGCGGTTTACTTTTATATATAAAACCTTATTACAATGCTTTTTTAGAAGCCTTTTACAGCGCTTGTTGGAAAAGCGCTCTAAAAGACCTAAGCCTTTTACAGCGCTCTAAAAGGCCTCCTTATTTTATTTTTAAAAAGGCTCTTTTACAGCGCTTGTAGCGCTTATTCTACAAGCGCTGTAAAAGACCTCCTTGTTTTCTTATGTTATATGACTGTTTTTTTAAAAGCATTTTACAACGCTTTTCCAAATAAGCGCTCTAGAAGGACTCCTTATTTTACTTTTAAAAAGGCTCTTTTACAGCGCTTGTAGAATAAACGTTGTAAAAGATCTCTTTGTTTTCTTATGTTATATGACTGTTTTTTTTAAAAGCCTTTTACAGCGCTTGTTAGAAAAGCGCTCTAAAAGGCCTCCTTATTTTATATGATTTCAAAACAGAATAGATCAACAAATATCAAAAAAGAAAAGATTTTATATGATTTATTATGTAACAATTTATCTGTTTTGGTGACAACAACAAATTAATAAATATAGTACCTGAAGCAACATATCCAATTTTTTTTAAAGGAGGAGCAGTAAATGGCCGTACAATACGTAGAGGAGAGGAGAGTTCCTAGAGTAGAGGATGAGGGTTCGTAAATTTGTTTTAATTTTTTTTTTATTTATTTAAAGTAAATGATTGTTATTTAAAGTGAATGATTTTACAGCGCTTGTGTAATAGGCGCTATAATAGGTTCTTTAATTATGTGAATTCGCAAGGCTTTTACAACGCTTGTAACAAAAGCGCTCTAATAGGTCATTTAATTATTTGAAAGTGCATTTCTTTTACAGCTCTTGTAAAAAAAAGCTTTAATAGATCATTTAATTATTTGAAAGTGCATGTCTTTTAACGCGCTTGTCCAAAAAGCGATGTAAAACCTTATGTGAGGGCGCTTCATTTTACAGCGTTTGTGTAAAAGCGTTGTAAAACATTATGTGCAGGGTTGATAAAGCGCTGTAGAATATCACATTCAACCTATCACAAATAGTTTTTTGTAATTTCTATTTCAACCATAAAAAATGAAATGTGTGCAGGGTTCAATCATGGAAACATTTCAAAAATGACTTTACCTTGTTCGTTAGTGCTTTAGTTATACGCATTTCTTCTATGATGCTGACAGGCGAGAGCTATTTCCTCTCTCTTGAACTAAAGACCCGATTTCAAGAATAGGTATCTCTTAATTGTCCCCCAAAGAAGATATTTTGAGCACTGCAATCCACGCCAATGCAACTGATTTATTGAATGTGGGACTTAAGGAAGACGAACTCGCTTCCCTTCTTTGTATGTCCATACTCCCAAATTTGAAATTATTTTGGATTCTCTTCTTAGTAACCATTTGTTTGTTCTTTTTCTTTTGTTGCTCAGAATCTTGCAAGATGAATCCTCTCACTACTGTTAAGCGCCATGTTATCAAAGAACGAAAGATTGTTGAAGATGGAGGCAAAAAGGATACCTCTTTTGTTGGAAAAATGTGCCCTTGCATCTAGCCCCATTCCTCATGTTGCCTCTCGTGAGAATTGTTCCCATCCAGAAACTCGCTCTACAATCGCACCTCTCTGTTCCCTCTTCTGCCACCCTAAGCTTCCAAGGATCTATGTGACGCCCATAGTGCTTTGTTTTGGCTCATGGGAAGAAGAAATGAAGCATTATTCATTCTGTATGGGATGAAATATTCTCTTTTTGAGAAATAACAAGTAAAATTCCATGTGCGAGTGATGTGGAAAAAATGCATTGTTTGGGTGGTTACCAATCTTTGGAAGTTGTGGAGGCGTACAAGTTGTTGGTTGCTAGCCTTGTGCGTGAAACCAATAAAATGTTGAAGCACAATGAAGAAAATAATTTGGATTATTAGGATGCAGTGAATGCTTTGAAGACGAAGTAGGTCACATATGAGACCAACTCCAAGAAGGTTGATGTTTCATTGAAGGACTCTTGTTCCAGGAGATCTAATGCAGATACCATTTGGGTTCGAGATGCCTTTCAAACTGAGTTGGTCGCCTCCAAGGTTCGCATAAAGTTATTGGAGGAAGGAAATGTGGAGGAGATTGCCATGGCTATTAGGCAAACTGGAATCTTAATTCTTACATCCCAATTTGGATCTGAGTGGTATGAGCCTTGATTGGGTAGATCAGAAAGGTCGAATCGTGAATTCTATTCTTGATCCTGTTGAATATGAGGAAGGGTTCTCATAAAAGGAGATAGTTGGATAATCGAGTGAAGAATTGGAATAGGTTTTTTACAAGTGATTTTAGATGGGTGGTGTTTGAAAATGGGTGTATTGTTAACTTGTATGTTTATTGAACACTAGACTTTTTGAAATATTTTCTTCATGTTTTTGTGGCATGCACACCTCTTATCTTTATGGCATGTGTGCATCTTGCTTTATTATGGCCTATGAGACCTCTATTAGCTTAATGTTTAACATTTTTTTTTTCATTATCTATTATATTTTGTATGTTTTCCGTGACACCCTAAACCTCAAATTAATATTTTTAAATTTTGACATGTAGTAGTATAATTCCTCAAAAAAATATGAACTTTCAAAAATCTTTACAAGGTAAAGAGCATCATGGAAATATAAAAATATCCATCAAATTTAAAAATTTGAATTCATAATATTAGACAACAAAATTCTTTTGAAATAAATATAAATAAGTTTAGCAATAAAATAAATATAGTCCCAACCTGATGTCACTATCAGAGTGGGAATTCTTTAAAATAAAAGGCGTTCAACAACAGTGTCAGTATAAAGTACATAATAGAATCTTCCAAATAAAACGACGTTCGACACTCCAAGAGTACTAGTCATCACCTGTCATTGGTGGCTCATTTGCGTCCATCGTAAACGCCAAACAGAAACAACGAGGGGGTGAATTTCGAAATCTCGTAATAAAATAAGATAAGTGAGATGAATATGCAAATAATCAAATATCTTCAAGAACATAATATCAAAGGTTATCCAAATCAATCACATTGAGCCAATCACAAAGATGCAATGTTATGCATGTCATATACTTTGTACTTCTTCATCATTTAGTATCATTCTACTTTGAAGTACTTGGTTCAGAGGCTTGATACTATGTCACTACAAGAGTGGACAGACAATTCATGAACGGTCAAGTCCTCATAGATCCCCTCAACTCAACTCAAGACACATATGCAGGTTACTCATGTAATGCAGGATAGCTCCCGACCTTAGGGAATAACCTGCTAATCCACTTAAAGAATTCTCGACCTGAGATACTCCTAAGGTCTATCAGTCTTACCTTACGATTCAATCATAGTCTTCCACGGTTAGGCTTATTCAGTTGTACTTCTCCGGACTCACTGAGCTTGTCAAATCCTCCATATATGACAACAAAATAATCTTCACTTCAAACATCTCCAACATGAGCTCATACTAATTCGATGATCACAACTTGACAATTCTCACTATGAATTCATACTATTCATCATAATTTACGTCTATGTATACATCAATCGTTCCAATCAATTCTCAACATTTCGTCCACAACAATCACAACAACAATCTAGTTCTATCAATTATAAAGTAAGAAATCAAACAATTGAACAAGTAAAGTTATAATTTCATTCGAGTATACAATAGCACTCAAATACACAGCATTCATACATTTACAGGTAGCATAGAATTCCAGAAGAATCAAACATCATGAAATCTTGCCATAAATTAATTTACCGCAGTTTTACAGGTTTTTAATCATGTTTCAGTCCTCACTGTTACCATTCATATATTCTAATTAATTATTATTAATCAATAGAGTTCGACCGTACGTGGGAAGCTCTGAAGGAATCTATAGGAATTACTGCATTCTAGTTCATCGTACATCCTTTTATACTTATAAAATCGAATTTTCTCTCACCCTTTACCTCAATTAAAGATTCCCCTAAACAAATATGATCTGCTAATGTGTCAACTCTTCGTCGATCGTCGTCTCTAAAAGTCCGCAAAAGACACTATGCAAAAAAACCTATTTAACCGCGCTTTTTTTAAGCCATTTACAACGCTTTTTCAAGAAAAATAACTGTTGTCGTATCTAGCGTTGTAGTATCTAGTGCTGTAAAAAGATACAACCACGCTTTTTAAAATAAAAAAGCGCTATAAAATAGGTAGAGATATTGAGCGTTTGTTATACTCGTTTTACAGCGCTTTTTGGAAAAAGCGCTGTAAAAGGTGCATTCAATAGATGCATTATTATTCACCTATTACAACACTTTTTTGAAAAAGTGCTGTAAAAGGTGCATTCTTATTTTAGTTTTATTAAAAGCGCCTTTTTGGTTTTTTATGGCATTCTTTTTGAAAGCGCTGTCTTTTAATTTTTTTTTTTCCAAAATCATTTTTATCCAGAATCAGTTCACACAATCAGTACACAACAACATAACTTTATAATTTAACTTTATAACTTTACATATTTACACAATCAGTTCACAACATATTTATATACATATTCACATATTGACAACAACACAGAACTATATACATATTCATATAACTACATATTCACAACTTTTCAAATGTGTCCAATCATATACATATAACTATCATAACTACACAGAACATAATTGCCATATATTCATATAACTATCCCTTGCAGCATGCCATTTCCCAGCAATTCAAATAATTTTCATTTCAATCACACACTAACACTAGTCTTCCTTTATTTCAATTAGATTTCTTTCAGAATATGTTAGACTAAAATTTTCAAAGTACTGTGCGATATAAAAATTGAAGATAACTAAGTTATAATCAAATGTATACATAGTTTTTTTTATAAAAATCAAATAATGAAAATACCGTACCGTTTCTGGCATTAAAGTTTGATTCATATCAACAATCTCCTTAATGAATTTCAATATATAGTACCCACAACCGATGTTGTTAGTTTGACGAGGGTACTATAAAATAAAACATATAAGTCAATAAATATTTGTGCATTGATATTAAATGAAATTTTAAAGGCATATATTACAAACCTTTATTGGAATCCATGTGATGTTATTTGACTTTTGCTTCAACATTGTAGCAGCTCTTTAAGCTCGAAAAACTTGTAAAGCACCATCGAATAAATAAATGTGATTATTATAGCATTAACAAACACATTATATATATATATATATATATATATATATATATATATATATATATGTAAGAAATAAATGAATATTACTTACGTGTCGAACATAGTCTTTATATTGGAGTGATTGTTGTAATTGTCATGCAAGGGATCTAAATAGTATATAACTTCATAGGTCGCATTGATTGCAAATAGCACCCAATGTGTCCTACAACAATAAAAATTTGGTTGGCAATTTTGTTTACACAACTAATAAATTAAGATCTCATAAATTAAAAAACATAAATAAAGAATATATAATTATCTACCCTGAATTATATGGTGCAAGGAACAACTTATCCTTCTCTCTATTTCTTAATAGGATATCTACAACGTATTTCTTTACATTCACTGGATCAAGTTTAAACATCAAAAGCTTATGTGGAGACAAGAATGAAAATTTATTTGACAATCTGCGCGTGCAACCAACTTCTCATACAAAAACCTTCAATGAAAATTTCAAATTAGATTAATTACCAATAAATTCATTTAAAAGTAATTTTTACCTAATGTATAAGCGATGACAGTAGAACTCAGCTCCTTACGGTTGAGAAGTTCGTATATGTGCTCTTTTGCAAGTAGTTCTTCATACTCATCTCTGAATATACCTTTATCCATGCTTATGATGCATGAATCGTTGTTACTGCCCATATTCGTTTTTACCTATATGTCAAGACACGACCCAGCAAGGCATGGCTGACTTATTTTAGGAGCAGGAGCAACAACTGATTTTCCCCAATCCAGTTTTTGAGCTACAACTTTGGCAGCTTTATTACCCTCCAACTTTTGAAGTTTTCCAGATTTTTTACCTTCCAATTTTTGAAGTTTGCCGGTTTTATTTTTACCATGAACATCCAGTTGTAGTGTGGCAACTGGTTTATTCTGGAAGCTGGTTTGCTGTGCGAGTGGTTTATTGCATTGAATCTGAAAAAATGAGGTTAATTAGTTTGTTATTTTATTGAAGTTGAAAAAATGACAAACCTTACAGAATAAATGTGACAAACATTTTCCGGCGATGTGACTGACTCGTTTATGGGAATCTTCTTATCATTCCCTTTAGACTTTGTCTAAATCTAAATAAATGTGAAATTAAAGCTAACAGCGGAAAAAATATCAGCAATTAAATATAATCAATCATAATCTTATATCGTGCAATTAAATATACATATCAATTAAACATACATTTCAATTATTTAAACATGCCTTATCAAGGGCAACAAGATGTGGGAGGCATGCCACATAACTACAAATTTAGTGAGGCCCAACATGGGAGAGCAGACTGAAGTAGAAAGGTGTGGATAACATATGTACATATACAATAGTAAAACATTAAGGCCCAACACGGGAGAGCAGATTGAAGTAGAAATGAGGGTGTAATGAGCAACTCGTAGGTGTATGAAAGAAAAGCGCAACCAGTAACAATAATAGCCCAATTAATATGCCAAAGTAGAAAATAAATGTGTAAATAGTCGTCTGGTCCAAAATTCATTTTCTAATACTTCTAAAAACCCTCAATAAATAAGTAATTTTTTTGACTGATCCACTCTAGAAATATTTTCTCCAAAATACTCTTTTTAATACTATTCTTTCTTAACATAGATAAATCTAATTTTAACCAAAACTCTCATAATCAAAATAATAACTATAACTATTACTATAATATTTTTTAAAATAATCACATAAAAATACATCATCTTTATAGAATAGTCAAAATGATAAAATAAATAAACATAACATCAATAATGTATATTAATTACCAAATCAAAATAAATATGTATAAAATAATCATACCATAACAACTATATAAAAATAAAGTATATCAATATCAATATTATTAATATCTAAAGATAATTATTTGTATCATAAATAATTAAAGTAAGACATATTTAGAAATAATTAAATATAATCATGTGTACACTTACAATGAGTCTAACATCTAAGAAAATATCACATTAATTATGAACACACATGTACACGTAAAATCTGTTAAAATATTATTATTTAAAATATGTACCATAAAATACTATTCTTTTTAGAAAAATATAAAAAAAAATATTAAATTATAATGTGTTATTTTTATTACTCATTTAATCCAATTTATATAAAACTATCATATCATAAGAATTACCCATATAACAAAATTAATCACAGAATTTATCAACATATATTCTAAAATAATCTTAACATCAAATTAAATTTGGGGTGTTACAAAATCATATTTTTTTACAAAATTTTAAAATCATATTTAATTAATAAAATAATTTATAATAAAATTTGTGGTGTTACAGAAGATATGACTCTTTCCACTACAAGAATTTTGTGATTTAGTTGGGCCAAAAGTCCTAGGAAATGCTAAAAAGTCCTGAAAAATACCACATTTTTTAGGGCCAAAGTACCCTAGCTATAACATTCATCGAAAAGGAATACCAAGAGCTAAAGCCCTCACAAAACACATCTTTTATTGAAAAAATCGAATTGTACCGAAGGTCAAAGTCCTGGGAAACAAGATAGGGTTGAGGCCGTTGCAACGTACCTAGGGCTGCAGTCTTCGCTAATTTAAATTTTAAGAACATCTCCTAGGACTCAGACCCTCACTAAATTCATATGTCAGAACATTTTCTAGGACTCAGGCCCTCACGTGAGATATTATATATCAGGGCTAAGGCACTCGAAAATGATCCCATAAGTATATAACTATATTTTATTTCAACACTAGTAGAATATTGAGTTTTTAATATAGCGAGTTAAGTCGTTTACGTGCTACCAGACTTAACAAATGGTGTAGAGGTATGTTTAAGTTGGTTGCCTGCATAAACGAGTTAACAAAATGAGGTGGTGACAATTTTGTAAATATGTGAAAACATGTTTAATACCGTTATATTGACAACCGACTTAAGAGAGATGGTAAAAATAAAAATAAAAATTAATATACCATTTTTATTTGTGTTTAAGTCGGTTACTTGAGTAAACGACTTAATAAAATGAGGCGGTGGAAATTTTGTAATTATCTGAAACTTGTTTAATGCGGTTATATTGGTAACCGACTTAAAGTAGACTTAAAACATATTAAAAATCCCATACTCTTAGCGTTTTTTATCTCCCCTAATCTCTACTTCCCTATCCTTTACGCTATAAACCTCGACGTCGCATTCCCTAACCTCCATATCATGAACACTTACAACTAGGGTTCCTAACTTCCTGGCTTTCTTCTAACGTCGATTTTACAACCCGCCATTGTCTTTTTATGTCACCACTTCATCAATTTGTTAAGACAGGATTGGTTCTCAATTTCTTTCTTATTTGAACATTAAACTTTAATTATGTAGAGATATCATTAAGTAATTTTCTCTCATTACAATTGTTGATAATTTACTATGTAAGTCATATAACAATAATTGTTCACACCTTAAGTTGCTAAAATGATTAGTATATATAGGCATAAGTTCATTTCCAAAGAATAACAATATTACATCTTATTTGAGGGAGAGTTATATATTTTGGGGAAGAAAGTAGGAAAAATGACATGCTAAACTCATTTTTTTGAAGTGACTCTTTATCATTTTGTTTCTTTTGTTTGGAGACTAGAAATGAACTCATTACTTAGATTTTTGTATTTTTTGTTAAGCTTAATTTTGCCTTTTCTTATTGAAGTATCTGTTTCAATATTCTCTTCATCTTATTTTTTATGTCTTTTGAATGGATGCATGAGATTTTGCATGATGTATTAGCAAGTTAAATTACATATTTTATATCTTCCATTTTGTATAATTTGTGTGTGGACATAATATGGAGCAAAATAATAATCAAAATAATAACAATAAGGACCGATAAATAAAAAGTAAACTATACACTTTTTGGACAATAAAATTGTTTCAATTTTAATCTTTTACATTAATATTTACGATTATTTTTTTAACAAAAGCAGTTATAGATCGTAGTTGGATGAATGTTAATCGTTTGGCTGAAGTGTATCAAAAAGGTGTGGAGGAATTTTTGTAATTTGTTTTTTAAAAAAATTCCTAAAAATGAAGAAAAGTTTTATTGTCCTTGTTTTAAATGTTTAAATGGAAATCAATTTCACTTTGAAGAAATAAGAAATAATCTTATTTGTTCTGGGATTTTCCAGAGTTATACAAAAAGGATATGACATGGTGGTTCGTTAAAAATGGCAAATGCATCAGAAAGAGAAGAAAGTTCGTGATGATATGGACAATCGACTTGAGGGCGTGATTATTGATATTGGACAAGAGCCTTGTCAATGTAGAGGCTCTGTATCCGGGATGCACTAACTTCACATGGTTGTTTGCGGTGCTGAGATTGTTCAACTTGAAAGTGAGAAGTGGATGGACAGACAAAAGCTTCAAGGAACTGCTATTATGAGGCAAATAAGATATTGTGTCAGATGGGTATGGAGTATAAGAAAATACATGTGTAACGATCCACCTGGTAATTTTTTTGTTTGAATTTAGAATTTAATTAGTGACACTATTAAATTAAAAATAAAATAATTGGTTTAAAACTTGATTAATTAAAAAAAGGGCAATAGGGTAATATTTGGATAGATGAAGGGTAAACAAGGGAATTCCCACCATACTTCCCCTGAATACCATCCTTGTACAAAAAAAAATTCCCCATTTTTCTTCAAAACACTCTCTCTTCTTCTTCCCCGTAAAGAAACTAAAAGAAAACCCCATTATTACTGTTCATTCCAATCTCCAAACATCTCATCTTTTTTACTATTGAAAATCCTTCAAAACCAAAAGTTTCTTAAGGTTCGCTAAAATTGTTTTTAATATATTTTGGTTATTTTTGTTCTTTGAGTTAATATAGTGTTTTGTGTTTTATTTCAGTGATTAAGTATGAATTTTTTCATAATTTTACATTGCGTTATGTTTTGGTGTAGTGCTGAATTTTGGTGAGAAATCAACATGACATATGTAGAGTATCTCAGCCATATCGGGAGTTGTAGATGTCCAATTGGAGTCCAACCAAGTTCAAATGAAAGCTACCATCCATAGCTACAACTTTCTTGAAGACACCAGAACCAAATTCATACTCGAAAAAGGAGAAAAATGCAATATACGCCGGACAGCAGATGTTGTGCGCCCAAGCGCGCCCAAGCGCACCTGAAGCGTGTTTTCCAACAGTTGCTACTACCCAAATGCGCCAGGGGCACACGACGCACATCAGCAACCATAAAAACGCAGATTTTTATTGTTTTAGGGATCTTTTTCAGTCATTGGGAAGTTGGAGACTTGTGCCCTAGCATAGAAACTCAAAGACGGCCGTTTCTAACATCATTGGAGCAGTTTTATCAAGAATCATTCATGAATCCTTCTTGTAATTCTTCTCTAATCTTTATCTCTTTTATTTCTGTCATGAGTAACTAAACCCTATTTGTTAGGGATGAGTGTAACAAGATGAAACCCTTATTTTTATGATTTGATTTCTAGTTATATGAATGAGTTTATTGAATTATTTTTCTCATCTCTGTGCTTAATGCTTTTTATTGCTTGATCAACATTAAAATGTTCTACGATTTGTATTTTGAAACCAAAGTGGACTTTACGAATGTTTGAGATGAGAAATTCATGAATTTGTAGTCTAGACATAGGTGCAGGTCATGAAACCAATTAAATTAGTTGCAAAGCAATAATTTACAAGAGAATTTCTATACGGTAATGCTTAATTCTAATCTTAAATCAACTAAGGAATTAGGGGTTACTTTGGAATTAAAGGTTCTTTCACTAAGACATTAGGGCAAGAATAATAAAGAGAATTCAGTAATAATTCAATAAAGGAATTCAATAACTAGGATCAAATTAGACACCAAGGTTGGATTCGAAGTGAAACTCATCTCTGACACCAAGGTTGGATTCGAAGTGAAACTCATCTATAATTCAATAGTAAAATGCAATCCTTGAGTTCGACAGTCGGTACTACCGTTTTATTATTACTTGCAACGATTCAGTACACTTGCTGAAACGCTATCATAGTGCCTTGTACTCAAGAACAAAAATTGATATTTGTTGTCCATCTACTAAATAGTGGGGAAAAGTATTGATAGAGGAGTGCAAAGACTTATCTACAGACTCATGGAACCCCTATGAATTGGGAACACTTTGAGGTGGCATTTTAGACAAGTATTATCCAAAAAGTGCCAGAAGACAAACATAATTGGATTTTGTGCACCTGCAACAAGGAGACATGTCTTTTGCAGAGTATGTTGCTAAGTTTGAAGAACTGGCTAGATTTTCCCAAGATGCCCAATATGCACCCACTGAAGAATGGAAGATAAACCAATTTGAGTGGGGATTGGGGATTGAAATCAGATGGAACATAAGCCATATGGATCTTACTAACTATTTTATTCTTGTACACAAGAGTGGTGAAGACAATTTAAAGAAGGTATAAGAGGATAGGCATGCTAAGTGGCAATAAAATAGAGAGCCTGGAAAATTTGGCCAACAGTTGAAGGTAAAGACTCCCCAAGGGAAGGGAAAGCAAATACAAACTTCCCGTTCCAGAAGAGCAAATAAGTTTCTTAAGCGTGGTAGAGATCATGGGGGAGAGTGCTTGGTTGGAATACGACTCTGCTACTACTGCAAACAGTCTGGTCATATGGCTTCCTCTTTTCTAGTGCGCCAAAAACAAGCAGAGTCAAACCCAAACAAGCCTAACACTGGGAGGGCTTTTTCTCGTAGTGCTAAGTGATAGTGTTTCAGCAAATGTAATGAATCGTTGCAAGTAATAATAAAATGGTAGTACCGAGCATCGAACTCAAGGATTGTGTTTTACTATCGAGTTGTATTTAATTACTAAAATTGAACAAAAAGTTCCCAAATTGATTGAAATAATATTTGAAATTATTAATAGTAGTAAAATTGATCTTTTATCATAAGAAAAATGTCACGAATGAGTTTCACTTTGAATTCAACCTTGGTGTCTAATTTGATCCTAGTTATTGAATTCCTTTATTGAATTATGACCGAATTCTCTTTATTATTCTTGCCCTAATGTCTGAGTTTCATAACCTTTAATCCCAAAGTAACCCTTAATTCCTTAGTGGATTTAAGATTATAATTATCCTTCACGATACAAGAATTCTCTTTTTAAACCACTGCCTTTGCAACAATTTTAATTGGTTTCATCATCTGCATCTATCCTTACACGGTAATATCATGAATTTCTCATCTCAAGCATTCGTAAAGTCCACATCCATTTCTAAATACGAATCATAGAAAATTTTAAAGTTGATCAAGCAATAAAAAGCATTAAGGACAGAGATGAGAAAAATAATTCAATAAACTCGTTTATATAACAAGAAATAAATCAGAAAAATAAGGGTTTCATCTTGTTACACTTATATTTAACAAATAGGGTTTAGTTATTCATGACATAGATAGAAAATATACAAATTAGAGAAGAATTACAAGAAAGATTCATGAATAATTTTTGATAAAACTGCTCTAATGGTGTTAGAAACAACTGTCTTTGAGTTTCTCTGCTAGGGCACAAGTCTCCAAACTTCCCAATTGTAAAAAAGATCTCTAGAAAGTAAAAAAAAAAAAGCGTTTTTATACATTCAGCATGCCATGCGCCCCTAGCGTGGAATTTTCCCTTCAGACGCAATTGGACATAGTCAAGAAGGCCGAAATGCGCCCCAGGCGCATTTTTTCTCTTTAGGCGCACAATATCTTTAGGGTAGTAATTTGATTTCGGTATCTTCATGAAAGTTGTAGCTATGGATTGTTGCTTTCATTTGCACTTGGTTTGACTTCAATTGTACATCTACAACTCCAAATATGTCTACAATACTCCACATAGGTCATGTTGATTTCTCACCAAAATTCAACACTGCACTAAAACAAAGAAACAACGCAAAACTATGAAAAATCTCTACTTAATCAAGGAAATAAGAACATAAACATTTCATTAAATCCAAGAACTAAAATCAACAAAATATATCAAATAACTCCGTAAATTAACTAATGATTAAAGATAAATAAGACTAAAAACAATGAAAAATATGCATATGATGAAGAGTCATCACTAAGAAAGATATGAATCATAATCTTATAACTGGTACTAGATGCATAAATGAAATCCTTTTAACTGTCATGTTTGACACTGGTGCATCCCATTTTTTCATTCTTCTGATTATTTTTTGTGTAGCATAATATCTTTGTACTTGAAAAATGCCTTTTCCCTTAGTTGAAAGCACTACAACTAAGAATTCAATATTTACCTCCTTAGTATGCCATCAGTGTCCAATCACTATGTATGATAGAATTTTTCTAATAAACCTGGTCTGGTTGCCCCTTAAGGGCTTGTACATCATATTAGGAATGGATTGGATGTCGAACCATTTAGTAACTCTTATTTTCCATGTAATGAATGTAACACCCCGTTTTTCAAAGCGAGAGTGCATTTTTTTTTTCAAAAGGAATTAAAATAAAACAGAGAAATAAATAAGGTAACACACGTTTGGATAATATTTGAGTCGTAATACAACGACAAATAAGTCAACAGAATTTACGAGCAGCGGAAAAATTCTCAATCCATGAATTCAAAATATATACATAACAAAAGTAGTACAGTCTTCCAGCTTAAAAATAAACGCAATCCAAAAGAAAGACATCCGTTCCCTCTGTGACAACCTAGTCTGATCATTTTACAAAACAACTAAACACCCTGAGTGATCTCCACGCGCCCCGTGAGATCCTCCTAACGTAGCGGCAGTCAAGCGTTCCCATCTCCATTCCCGTCTATAGGATACGAACCGGTAGGATCGTCCTGACTCTCATCTGAGGGCAAAGCCCAGATTTCCACAATAATTGTAAAGGTCACCAACCGAAAAATAACAGTTAACACATAACATTTAAGTTTTTAATGCTAAAATAACTTTTCAACTAAGCATGCACCTTATCAGGATTTTCAATATGCGAAAAGTTCATACAATACTTTGCCAATTAAAAATGAAAGCAAAATGAAGTTCTCAATCCCCTAATGAAAACATAACAAATCAAGACATGGATAAGTTAATGAGTAATCAAACATCTAACTCAAACTGAGGATTTTCACTGAGCCAATCGATTGGGAAATCGATTGGGGTGAAGGATTTTAATGAAAACAGAATCCTGGGCTGAAATCAATCGATTGGGAAATCGATTGAGTGAGTACTGAGCCCCCTGGTTTTAAGCCAATCGATTTCCAAATCGATTTGGTCGAATATGGCTGAGTCCCTGACTTAAGGCCCAATCGATTGGGCAATCGATTTCTTAAAGGATTTTTGAAAACTGATTACGAAATCGATTGGCTAATCGATTTTGTCAATTTGGCCAAGCCCCTGTTTACCCATCCAATCGATTGGGAAATCGATTTCCCTGTGTATTCTTTCAAAAATTCATAACTAACTCAATCACATTCATACATAATCTCAAATCCTAACACTTAGCACTGATAACGCAATCGCTACAACATCATTAGTTTCGAAATAGTATTGCAAGCAAACATGTTATCACCAAATTCCAAAACATAACACTTAACATTTATAACACCATTAATACAACATCATGGGTTTCAAAATGGTATTGCAATCCAACATGTTATCACCAAATTCCAAAACATAACACTTAACATTTATAACACAATCAATACAACATCATGGGTTTCAAAATGGTATTGCAATCCAACATGTTATCACCAAATTCCAAAACATAACACTTATAACACAATTACTACACATACCAAATGAACCAACAATTCACAATTTAACAGGGTGTAGTCTCTCACGGACAAACACCTGTGCAGTCTCTCACGGACAAACACAATTCCCTCAGGAACGTAAGTCGTAAACGTACTACCTATCACGGGTCCGTACCGTTTACCGAGGTGCCACCTATCCCGGGTCTGCACAACTTACCAAACGTAAATCGTAAACGTACTGCCTATCACGGGCCCGTACCGTTTACCAAGGTGCCACCTATCACGGGTCTGCACGATTTACCAAAACATACATAAGTAAACGAGACATTAAGAGATTCCCCATTCTTAATTCTCATTTAACTTAACGATTCTCAAAAACAAAACATTCAGTAAATAAGTCATTAAGAGATTCCCCATTCTTAATACTCATTTACTGAAACGATTTTCAAAAACGAACATTAAGTAACCGAGACATTAAGAGATTCCCCATTCTTAACACCCAGTTAACTTAA
>NC_021164.2:15611161-15619974 GCF_000331145.2 Cicer arietinum | reverse complement strand
TTCGCTCGCAACGTCGCCTCCAAATTGGTCCCCTAGCACCGTAGCGTGGTAGTGAGCAACTTTCCCTTCTAACTCTTCGCGAAATGAAGCTTGGATCTAGAAGAAACGGAGGGGTTTGTGTTTTAATCTCAAATACCGTTTTTCTTCGTTTTCGAATCAAAGAGGAAGAGTGGAGTTGCGAAATCTTTGTTCTAGCACTCACCCAACCTTGGGTTACTAGTCTTGAAGAAAGAAAAGCAACGAAAATGAAAATGGGAGAAGGAGGGAAAAATGGCCGCGCGTGCAGGGAGGGAGAGGGAGATGGAAATTTTGTTTTTTCTTTCCTTCCTTTTTCCTTTCTTTGTTTTTCCTTCCTTTCTATTTCCTTCTTTCTTTATATAACTTTTTCTTTTCCTTTTCCTTCCTTCTAATTTCCTTTCTTTTTCCCTCCAACCAAACACATATATATAAATTAAATATAACTTAACAAATATCTCAAAATATCTAGATATTTGTTAAATTACCATTTCACCCGTAACACATTAAATTCTCCGTAAAGGATTTACCGCACTTAATTTAAATTTATTCATCGACGAGTAATTCTAAACGGTGTCAAAATAACCTTTTGATCCTATAAACTCCATAATATTATTAACTTTGGCTAAAAAGCCTCCGAGCCAAAATCCAAAACATATAAAATACATAAAGTGTACTTTAAAATTATGGGTCTTACAATGAAAGTCATAATTCCTCTTGGAATTCCCTAACCGGAGAAAACCAAATTCCCCTCATTGACCATCAATTCTCTATTATTCCAATGTCTAACCAGTGAGGTTCAACGCATACTATTATTACTATCCTCTAACCAGTGGGGTTCAAGGCATACTATTATTATCTCAGTTTTATATATTCTTTTTTGCAAGTTCGAACTTGAGAATTGGCATTAACTACTGGCAAGTATATTTTTCACTTAATCCTCAAGATTCATGAATTTATAAAGTTTCTGCATATGTACTTGTACTTTTTGTCTAAATTTCTTCACTCATGCGTCCGATGTTTTCAAGGAACTTGTTTCAAAAGTAATATGTTTTCAATTCTTGAATTCTATGTAAGTATCAATATCAATGTCGTATTTATTATCCATGTCAATGCTTCATAACTTATTATTTCAAGTCTTGTTTATAATTCCTCTCACCCTTGTAATATCTGGTGTGAAGTGTTCCTTAGATAGTTTGGTTATGATGAATTAATGTTATAAAGTCTTTGGTGATGTTTGCAAATGAATCGAAATGGTAGAAATTGTAGTTGCAATGAGTACTTGGTGCATTGATGATATGTATGAAAATATCAAATTGTGATTTGTTAACTTAAAGTTGCTAGCTGGTGAGGAAATTGAAGTGTAGCATCAACGAGTGTATACATGATTGAAGGCTACACCATTGATTCTTTGCTGGTGAATGTTGGTGTTCTTGCTTAAAATAATATATTGCTGGAATTTTTTGGCGATATACTCACACTTTTAATACCATCACCAAATGTTGCTAGAATTTTTTGGCTTATTATGTATTGACATTCCAATAGATTCTTCACACATCCTTTTAATTTCGTTTAATGTCCACTACAAAATAAAAAATAGGTGGTGTATTTAATGTGTCCATTATATATGTGATTATCCTAAAAATATGTATGTATTGATGTATTTAATTTTAGTTTTGAAAAGACACTTAATAGTATTAATTAAGAGAATATTTGGATAAAATACAAGTATCAATGATAAACAAATGAATTATTCTTTATTAACTGTTTTGATTGTACACTATCTTTTTTTTTTATGATTATGCTAGTCGAAATTTGTTGTTGATAACGGAGATAAAAAAAATATATCCTTACCAGCCTTGGAAGAAATAGCGAGATGCACGATATAGGTTGTTTAAGAAATTTTATAAGTGGGATCTTTCTTTAGAGGAAAACCTAAAAAAATTTCCATGTTCTATTAATCAAGACCATTGGACTATTTTTGTCCAATACATGCGTATGACAAATACAATGGTAACCATTCTTTAGTTGCGTTGTCATTTTTTTCCACTGTTTATTTTTCTAATGCCGTTTGTTATCATTGCAGAAGAAGGCTGATCAAAATGCTGCCAATAGAGAAAAGCTAACGATCCTTCATACATTAGGCTCTAAGACGCTTGAAAGGAAGAAGGATGAGTTGGTAGGATTCACTAAATCTACTATTGATTTCATACTTAATTGAAAATGTACTTATTACATTTGTTTTCTTGTAGGAACTGAGAGATGGCCGAAAATACAGTAGCAGTGAAATATATTTAATTTGTCATAAAAATTTTGATGGGTCATTTGTCAATGACGAGACCAAGGAAAAATATGTAATTGTAAATAATAAAAGTGTTATGTGATTGTAACTATTTCTTATTTACCACTTTATAAATCAAAGATGCAACTATTATTTTTGGTAATAGTGAGTTGCGAAGCTATAAAATTAATTATTTGGTTGGTAATAGTGAGTTGCTAAGTTAGACATTTCTGCTATAGAGAGGAATTTAGTTTGCTTCATTTGTTTGTGCAGGAATAATGGCAAGCTGAAATTGGGAAGACTCGTTCTCCAAATGATGCATTTGTTAAAGTGTTTGGAAAAGAACATCCTGGATATGTTCGTTGTATGAGACTTGGAATAATACTGTCTCAAATTACTACATCTACTTCTCCCTCTGTAAGATCGATATCTTCCTCCGAAGCTAATGAGAAGATGGACGAAATGCAAGCTGAAATTGATAAGCTTAAGAAAAGGGATTTTGAAGTTGATATGTTGAAGGAACAAATTTCTTTCTTGTTGCAAATGCAAAATTCTAGAGAAAAAAAGGTAAAATTATTTTCATAGCAAACCTATTTAAAAAATCATATGAGAACTGTTTGTCCTTGGTTAAAAATATCAATTGCTTAATAATTAATTCTAGCTATATGAGAAATTTAGTTAATTAGTATTTGATATTATTTATCAATATTAATTGAGGTTAATATATATTTTTCTTTTTCTAGGCAACAAACATAGAATCGCCAATAGTTGGTAGACATTCATCTGAGTCTAGCCACCAACCTGATGACCGTGGAACAACATCATTAGGGACTAATTAGATATTTTTATGAACTTCTATGTTTGGTGTAGTTATTTTATATGTTTAGCCACTCCAGTAATGTTTTGAATATTTAAACTACTTTATTTATTGTGTTAGTTAACTTCAATGTATAAATTGGTGTTATTTCTTTTGAAAAAATTATATAAATTGGATTTAGGTACAATAGTTATATAATTAGGTATTTAAATTATGTGCATGATATTTATGAATATCTTTTTTAATTAATAAAAAATAGGAAAAAAATTTATCATATTTTTTTTATTTTAAATTATTAGGCTTGCGACGGTTCAAACTGCTTCAAAATAAATATAGCGACGATTGATAACTGTCGCAATTTTTTAGAAACAATAAATTTGAGTGTGTTTAGCAATGGTTTTAGTTGTCGCAAATTGTATGTAGAGGCGGTTAGGAACCATCGCAAATGTTGCCGACAATTTTTTGATTTGTCGCAAAGCGGTCTCACGACGCACGAATCAGCGATTGTTGCAGAATCGTCGCAATTATCTTTTTGAGGCGATTATAATCGCTACAGGTGTCCCTTATAATCGTCGCAAACCAATATTTTTTATTGTAGTGTTGAGGCAAGGATCACAAATAATTATTTGAAAAGTTAATAAAACAATTGGCTTAAAGCATAAGATTTGAGAACAAAAGTTTTACAAATTTAATTTGAAGTAGAATAGTAAAATGTACCACATTTATAGGTCAATTGATAGTGAAAATAAATGAATAATAACATATATCTTCTGGGTATCGAATTCGGTTCTCATAGAAAGAAAAAACAATGAGGACAATTAGTGGATAATTATTCTCTTTCTTTGTAATTATATGGAATTCAATTCCATGTTGTTATTAGACATAGTAATGGATTTGGACCATTTAATGTATAATAAACAACCAAGATCCATATTGTGTAAAATTGTTCAAATCTTAAAATCACATTATTTGTTCATACTATACTATGATCTTAAACCTGATGAAGACTTTTTCACCACCTTCCAAAAATGAGATGATCTAGAGAGAAAGTTCCATAAGATTAAATACTATGAAAAATATTGTCATTTGATAATTGTTCATCATATGTATGATTTTCGTTGTTTCTAATCTTTAATTATCTTTCTAATATTTGGTCATTGTTGTAGAGAGAGAGAAAAAAAAGATGATGAGTGGTGGAATTGTGTTTTGTTTTAAAACACTTAATTATAAACAATTTAAAAATTGTAAGATTGAAGACAATAATTAGTAAAACAATAAGTTAAGAGATAAGGGATAAAATACAAGTTAATTTATCCTAATTCACCATTAACACGGTAGCTATATTCACTCCCTTCACAAAGAAGGATTTAATACATTATTCAACAATTGAATCCCACATTGAATGAACACATTCTAATCAACTAATTATGTTCAACTCTTCTCAACCATCTTGCTTAGTACGATTGAGCTGTTGAGGACGGTAGCCACTACTGGGCCAAGTTACAAAGTGTTTAGATTGGTTGGAACTAATTCTAACACAAGAGTGTTTACAAAGATTTGTTATCGGGACTAGAAATTCATGAGTATAGTGTAGGTCGATGGCTTGATTGTTATCGGGAGTTAATGATCAAATGATACTTATTCCTTAGGTACCTGGATGAGAAGTTCAAGGGTACGGTGTCGATCGATTGGACTGGATTGTTGCATGGATAATTATTACTAAGTCACAAATATTTATGTTACTACAATATAAAGTTAATAGGCTAGATTCTGATCTAGCTATAGTTTAACCAATCCGATTCTTATAGAGTTGAATCAATATTGTGGTAAATGACAAGAATAATGATTTTAATTTTAATTAAAGTGGATATTGTCTACAAGAAACTATAGGTACTAAGGTTGTATTTCGGGTTACCCGTGATCACGATGTAATAATCATCACCATGTATCTAGAATATGACAATATTTCATACATTTTAATCTTTCAGAAATAATCACATAAATATCTCATTAAGTACAATTATTGAAATGTCATTACTATATAATACATAGTCTTCAAACATCCTTTGATGAACCAAAATATAAAATAAATTACAAATTAAACAAAATCTGACTACAACTCTTTATCCTTTTATGCCCAAATCTCAGCCTTTAGTCCTCTTATATGCTATAATATATATATATATATATATATATATACACATAAAATAGAGGGGTGAGATAATAATCTTAATGAGTTCCTCAAAGAAAGAGGGGATGGTAGTTGAAAGGATTTTCCTTAGATGCAATATCAAGTATGCCATGAATATGATATTTCATTTAAGTAAATAGTTCTTAATGTTTTCTTCTTTTTCCTTAAAGTATGGGAGGAAGTCTGATAAGAGGCAACTCAATTAGAGGAAGAACTTAATTAAAGGTTTCCAAATCAGAGGAAGAACTACATTAGAAGAAGTCTAATTACATGAAGAACTTGATTAGAGGAAGTCTAATCAGAGGAAGAACTAGATCAAAGAAAGAACTGGATCAGAGGAAGTCTGATCAAAGGAAGAACTAGATCAGAGGAAGTCTGGTAAGAGGAAGAACTGGATGAAAGGTAGTCTATGTCCAAAGGGAATTTCAGAGGATACGTAGAACTTCCAGAAAGAAGGTTTAGAGGATACGTTAACACGAATAATACACCAGTTAGCCTACTAACATCTCACCCTCATTCATTCAATCCTTGACACATTATAAATGTTCACACATATGTAGAATTGATGAATTTTGAAGAGCATAATGCAATTTTCAAGGGTTCCTACATCCCAAACCTCATAGTTTTCCTCACTCTCGGTTTTAAAGGTCCATTTCAAAAAAAGAAAACAAAATTCCTAACAGTAAATGAATTTAAAATCAATCCCAGAAACCCACATGCAATGGTGAAAATTTGTTCGAGGAAAAGAACTAACACTCTTGAGAAGAAGAGTTTCCTTTAGAATCAAGTTGGCTTGTGGAATTGTTTGGTTTTTTAGCTTTCAACACTTCTTCCTCAATTTCAATGGTTCGATTATGAGATTCCATAATCTTCTCTTTATCTTCCTTTAGTGCTGCTTTGGACGCTAAATGACAGTTAAGAGGAAGGAAGGGACATGCACAAGGTCGGATTGGAGGAAGAGAAATTCAAATGATTGATGCCATTGAAGGATCTTGTGAAGAAAAAAAAAGGAAGGACGAGGGATGATGATGATGAACAGTAATAGATAGTGATTGTGTTTTAGGATGGAAGGTGTAACGTCCCAAATTTTTTAACCAAAGATTATTTAAAAATATTATTTTATTTTAGAAACAACTATAATTTTATTTTTATGAGTAGTTCATCATGTAATAATTTGAAGATACGTTAGAAAATAACTTGATATATTTTTTTTATATAAAAGAACGTAATGCAATTTACTAAAATATTATTTATTCATTTATTTGCAAAATTAATAAATTCTCTTTAAGTGAAATTCAAAAGAAGCAAGGTTGACTAAAATTAATGACATTTAATTATTTACTAGCAAATGAAATTTCACTTCCGCATTTATATTAAAAGTTAATGATGAAGAGTAAATAACTTTACAATGTACCACAAAAATTTTAGTAATACAAAATATTATTTTTAAGTAAAAGTCTCACTTTCCCACGTGCGTGCACCAATCAAACATCATTCATGCTCGTTGAGATCATTAGTGCCTAAATGTTGGTGTAAGGGGTAAGTTCATCCCACAACAAAAATTAGACCAAATAATAGTTTATCAGCCATAAAATATGAATATAAAATCTTTCTGTAATAAAAGATTTAAAGAAATTGATTCTTTAATAGTTCTCAAAGATGTATCAAAAGGCATAAAATGTATCTAAATAAATCAAGTAGCAACCGAAGAGCAAATAACTAGACCAAAATAAAAATAACAACAAAATGTATGCAAGTTATGCGTGCTCCTAAACATATATGATCTGGATATAACCAGCCACACAGGCGTCCAACAGAATTCACCCATACCAATGAGGAAAAATTAAACCAGCCACACATGCGTCACAAAGATGCTAAAAAAGTACATGTCACCACCCACTTAGAAAATCACACAAATCACGAGACACTTAGGCAACCACAAAGATAATAGTATTTAAAACACAAATCATCAGCCACTTAGGCCACTACCAATATAACAATATTTAAAACACAAATCACCAGCCAATTAGGAAACCACAAAGATAACAATATTTAAAACACAAATCACCAGCCACTTAGGCAACCACAAAGATAACAATATTTAAAACACAAATCACCAACCACTTAGGTAACTACAAATATTACAATATTTTAAAAAAACAAATCACCAGCCACTTAGGCAACCTCAAAGACAAAATATTTCACATTAATTTTTTTAATCACATAAGACATTAAAATTTATATTTTCGTGGATGTTCATAGTTAGAGCTCAATAACTTCAACACATCAAATATGCACATGAACAAATATCTCAAAATCGCCACTTTCATTTTAATAATCCATAAGATTCGATTTGGCTACTTGTTATTGATAAAAATTAAAACTCATACTAACAAGAATACAATAACTATAGAAATTTTATTCCTTTCACTATAATGTCTTTCCCATTATAAAATGTCATCCGCATAAATACATTTCACTATAATGTCTTCTGCATTAATACATTTCAATAAATCAATTTTCTCATATTGTCAAAATTAAAAATATAAAGTTCTCATCCATTTCCTCATGAGACATATATTGCTCATAAAAGTCAAATCTTAAACTTAAAACACTCAAAAAGTCAAACTTAATATCAAATACATCATAACAAACATATTATTAATGATATCATCATAAAAATTATGACTTTATAATTAAGTACTCTAAAACACGTAAGACGTTAAAAATTTTTACTACAAATAAATTTATCAAGGGATAATAATAAAAATAGAACTTTATAATTATGTTCATCGAGATAGATGTATTACTCAAAATAATCAAATAAAACATTATAGTTAATTTATTTACAAAATAAATAAAATCAACACTTTTCTTTTAAGACATCCAGACATCATATCAATATCCTACGAGCCGCTAATTTAATATCTAGTCTAACTCTGCATGAAGAAAAGCCCTTACCTTAGGCGCTTTCTTTCTTAACACCTCTATATTCGCACGAGAAATGGCTCATGCGGCAATGATGAATTCAACATTGATTGATATTGAGATTTACAACTTAGAAAAATATTTTGGGAGTGTACAAATGACAAATACGTGTGTATTTATGTACGAACATAAATAGCTATTTACGTTGCAATATTACCATCGAGTAATAGCTATTTACGTTGCAATACTATCATCGAGTTCTTGTCTAAAATTGAAGTTCACTTAATTTCAAAATTATGCTACCAATAATTACTATTTCTTTAATTTTATTAGGTTGTTACAAAGTCAATTGAAATCATGTGTATTTATGTGTATGAGTTAATTAGAATTAACTAATAAAGTTCCCCATATATTGTAGGGTGTCACACCATCCATTTTAATTAAATAAATAAATTAGATGGTGTCACATCACTCTTTTAATTTTTTATCTAATTAACCCACTCCTTGTATTATTTTATTTAAATTTATATATATATATATATAAATATATATATATATATATATATATATATTATTGTAAG
>NC_021164.2:15610315-15610967 GCF_000331145.2 Cicer arietinum | reverse complement strand
CTCTTTGTTTTATTTTATATATATATATATATATATATATATATATATATATATATATATATATATATATTATTGTAAGTTAAATATAACTAATATTAATGATTTAAATCAATTATTAAGGCAAACACACATATACAAATTTTATTCCTTTCACTATAAACTCTTCCGCATTATAAAAATGAACTATACATTAATACATTTGAATAATTCAATTTTCTCATATTGTCAAAATTAAAATTATAAAGTTCTCATCAATTTCCTCATGAGACATATATTGTTCATAAAAGTCAAATCTTAAATTTAAAACACTCAAAAAGTGAAGACTTAATATCAAATACATCATAACAAACATATTACTAATGATATCAACATAAAAATTATAACTTTATAATTAAGTATTCTAAAACACGTAAGACGTTAAACATTTTTACTACAAACAAATTTATCAAGGGATAATAATAAAAATAGAACTTTATAATTAAGTTCATCAAGATAGATGTATTACTCAAAAGAAACAAACAAATCATTATAGTGAATTTATTTACAACAAAAATAAAATCAACACTACTTTTCTTTTAATACATCCAGACATCATATCAATATCCTACGAACCGCTAATTTAATACCTTAGGTGCTTTCTTTCTTAACACCT
>NC_021164.2:15606501-15609813 GCF_000331145.2 Cicer arietinum | reverse complement strand
ATGATTATCGAAACTAATCAAATAAAAAAAATTGCACAATAGTCAATTCAGAAAATAATCACATCATAAATCGTCCCCATGTAATTGTCACGCCAAAACAATTAAATAAAAATAAAAGTTATAATTATTCAGGTAAAATAGAGTGTGATTAAATTTAGTTTAATTTACATATACATAAAATAATTATTAATTTAATAATAAATCATAACAATTATTTACAAAACACACACACACATATATATATATGGAGTGTTACAGAAGGGAAAGTGTATTTGGTGATGAAATAAATGAAAGTCTGAATGGTTTTTGGGTATCCATGAGAGAAACAGAAAAATAGGTTGTTTCCTTCTTTTGACAATTGTACTTATTAATACTATCACATTCTTATCCCAACTTTGAACATAAAATAAATTATTACTAAAAATTTACAATGTCTAAAAATTCTAATAATCTAATTACTAACATAATCTTGTAATTATTTCTAAAGTAGTGAGAGCACTCTTAAAAGCAATGAGTGAACAAATTGTGTACATACATATATACACAAGATAGACCAAATAAAACGGTTTTCTGCCTATCAAATTTACTCTTACTCTAAATATAACTTATTTAATATAATTGAGATGGTTCAATATTTTTATAGAGAACAATTTTCGACATTTGAATACATTATTTATTCATTGGTCCAATTAAGTAACTTTATAGGATGGACCAAAAATATTTTCTAAACACTTATACATAAAGGTTAGGTGTCACTAACTCTATAATATCTCCTAAAATGAATACTTATTTGATCGTAAATAAAACTAACAAACAATATAATTTTTATAAATTCTAATTTAATTAAATAATTCAACTAATACTTTATCAACTAAAATAAATCAAGCAAGACAAGAATACCACTCACACATAACAAAATAAAACAAACATATCTAACACATCAATTTCATGATTATCGAAACTAATCAAATAAAAAAATATCCATTTATGAAATAATGACATCATAAATAGTCCCCATGTAATTGTCACGTCAAAACAATTAAATAAAAAATGAAGATTATAATTATTTAAGTAGAATAGAGTGTGATAAAATTTAATTTAATTTATTTACACATAGAATAATTATTAATTTAATAATAGCAATTACTAAAAAGATACATATATAATATATATGAAAATTGTGGGGTGTTACAATACTTACCCCCTTAAAAATAGTTTCGTCCTCGAAACTAAGAGGAAAAACAAATGGACAAGCTACATACACTTATTGACACATCTCTTAAAAAATCAAGTAAAATTTCGAATCCCCATTAGTGTTACAAAATTTTCTGGATTAACAACAATTCAACTAAAATATAAAAACTTAAATTGTATAAAAGTTACTTGCTAAACACATGAACTAGTCAAAGCAAACCAATGAGCATATATATATATAAGCACAAACTTATATCATATCTTGCTACTACGTCTTTCTAAAATTAATTAGTTAGACTTTGTATAAAAAAAGATTGATTATTCAAAAACATCAAGGCCTTATACTATTATACACTATGTTTTACTTTAGTTTGAGTGTTTTTGAAAGCATATAGAAGATCCATCTTTGAATAGACTAAAATAAAATGCTAATTTAAGAATAATGTTATCTTAGATGGATAAAAAATCAAACATGTTCAACGACACATATTTTAGCATCTATACTACCCCCTCCATTTTACAAAAAAGTGTCATTTTTGAAAAACAAAATAACTTAAAATGAATGTCATTTTTAATTTCCAATTTGATATTAATTACTTATTATTTTCAATTGTACCCTTACGTTAATATAAGATGCACCACTACAAAACCATTATATTATACTTTGTATTTATGATCATCGTCAACACATCAATGCATATAAGGATAATTTAGTAAAATTATTACTTTTTTACTTTATTTATTTTCATTTGCTAATATGTTTGAAATGATATAAATTGACAATTAAATTGAAATCCATGCTGTACTCTTTATTGTGTTTTCAAATTGATCAAAATAAAAATTCAAATTTTATTATCTTATTAGTTATCTCATTGGATACTAAAAATCGTGACCTTTTAAAGTTGACAAAGAACTCATGCATCCTTAATAGACACATACTAAATAATAACACTACATATATATACACAGTATATAAGTATAATATAATGGGCACGCTGTTAGTAAAATAACAAAAACGCTATTATTTATTCCACATAATTGGATTCCAATCATTAATAAACAACCAAGATCCATATCGTGTTAAATTGTTGAGATCTACACTACCTATTTAACGCCTAACTTCTATATTAAACACGCAATTGCATTGATTTTATCACTACGCGAAAAATGGTATTTTACAGCGCTTTTTTTAAGTCATTTACAACGCTTTTTAAAAAAATTAAGCGTTGTAGTATCCAGCTCTGTAAAAAGATACAACAACGCTCTTTAAAATAAAAAAAGCGCTATAAATCTCTTCTAAAAACGCGCTGCTTGTTGTATTAGTTTTACGGCGCTTTTTAAAAAAAGCGTTGTAATATGCATTCCTTTATTTCAATTAGATCTCTTTCTGGGATTATAACAACAATCTCCTTCATAAATCGTAATATACAGTATCCGCAATCTATGTTGTTAGTTTGACGAGAGCACTATAAAATAAAACATATAAAGTCAATAAATATTTGTTGATTGATTGTTAATGAAATTTTAAAGCCATACATTTCAAACCTTTATTGGAATTCATGTGATTTATTTGATTTTTGCTTCGACACTGTAGCACCCATTTGAGCTCGGAAAACTTGTAAAACACTATCAAATAAATGTGATTATTAACATTAACAGACAATTATATATATATATATAAGAAATAAATGAATAAATGAATACAATACCTGAAGAGTGCGAAGAAATACGTAGAGTTCATAGGGTTACGGTTTCGTTTAAGAAGAAACATCGAGAATGCGCAGAAATACGAACGGTTCGTAGGACAGAGTAGGGTTCTCATTGAGAAGAGTGCGTAATAATGTTCGTAGGGATAGTAACAAATATGGAGATGATTTACAATGGAGATGGTTAACAATATGGTTCGTAGGGACATTAGGGTTCGCAATGAGAAGGATAATGAAAAGGAGAAGGACACTGAAGTGTAGTGAAGTTTATGTAATAAAGAGGAAACTGAAGCGATTTATTGTTATATTTTATTTTTTAAAAGCCTATTACAGCGCTTTTTTTAAAGAGTGTAACACCCTTTTTTTATTAATTAATTTAAAATCATTAGTTTTGTTTATCCTTTTATTAATT
>NC_021164.2:15602226-15606001 GCF_000331145.2 Cicer arietinum | reverse complement strand
ATTGTCTTTACAAATAATAATATCCGATAAATCGCATTGTGGTATTTTTTTTTAAAATGGAATTAAACTATTTACTAGATAAATTTTATTTATTATATGATGAACTACTTTAAAAAAAAAAAATTAAGCCGTTTTTGAAAGAAAATAAATATTTTTAAGTAATGTCTTGGATCAAAATCCGGGGCGTTACAAAGAGCGCTGTAAAAGACCTCCTTATTTTACTTTTAAAAGCCTATTACAGCGCTTTTTTAAAGAGCGCTGTAAAAGACCTCCTTATTTTACTTTTAAAAGCCTATTACAACGCTTTTTTTAAAGAGCGCTGTAAAAGACCTCCTTATTTTACTTTTAAAAGCCTATTACAGCACTTTTTTAAAGAGCGCTGTAAAAGACCTCTTTATTTTATTTTTTAAAAGCCTATTACAGCGCTTTTTTTAAAGAGCGATGTAAAAGACCTTCTTATTTTATTTTTAAAAGCCTATTACAGCGCTTTTTTTAAAGAGCGCTGTAAAAGACATCTTTATTTTACTTTTAAAAGCCTATTACAACGCTTTTTTAAAGAGCGCTATAAAAGACCTCCTTGTTTTATTTTTTAAAAGCCTATTACAACACTTTTTTTAATGTAAAAGACCTCCTTATTTTTCTTTTAAAAGCCTATTACAGCGCTTTTTAAAAAAGCGCTATAAAAGACCTCTTTATTTTATTTTTTAAAAGCCTATTACAGCGCTTTTTTAAAGAGCGCTGTAAAAGACCTCCTTATTTTATTTTTTGAAAGTCTATTACAACGTTTTTTTACAGACTTTTTAAAGCGCTTGTCCAAAAGCGCTTTAAAGACCTTATTTTTTTTTTAAAAACCTTTTTACAACGGTTTTTCAAAAAGCGCTCTAATAGGTCCTTTAATTATGTGAAATCAAAGTCTTTTACAGCGCTTGTCAAAAAAGCGTTGTTGTATCGTCCGTTGTTTTTAAAATATCATACAACAGCGGTTGTATTTAATAAGCGTTATAAAAGACGCGCTATAAAATGTCATTTTTTGCGTATTGTATATCAAGTATGAAAATGTTTATAGATTAACTTTAAAAATTATATTTATTTTCTAAAATACACAAAATTTAGGTTAATTTTTATCAAACTAACTAATTTGAATATCAGACACTCAAGTTAATGTTTTAGGCAGTTTATTTTACTGTAGCGCCAAAAATTTAACTATAAATAAAAAAACGAAATTGTACACCTGCAATAGAGATGAAATTGAAATTTTCAATTCAAAATATCTAAGGGTTTAAAAATAAATAGAAACTAGACATTAACCGCACATTGCGCGGGTATATTTTAATTTATTTAATTTAAGTAATTTTTTTAAAAAAAATAATATAAAGTTTTATATTCCAATTATCAAATGATTATTTATAAAGTAGTTATATCAATAATATATATTTAATTTTATCAATGTAATTTACGAAAGAGAAGTACCCAACAATAAGAGGCACATATAAATAGTTGAAATATATTTTATGGTAAACAAGAGAAACATATGTTGTGACACCCTAAACCCCAAATAAAAAAGAACAAAAATTCTTATTTTTAATTCAATAAAATTCTTCAAATAAATAAATATACAAACTTCCAGATATATATATATATATATATATTTAAGGTTAAAAGTATTATGTAATCATAAACAAGTCACATAAATCCAAAATTTCCATCAAACTTAACAACTTGAAATCATAATATCAAAGAACAAAATACTTTTTGAAGTAGACATACGTAAGTTTAATATTCAGTGCAAATGTAGTCCCAACCCAATGTCACTATCAGAGCAGGAATTCCCAAAATAAGAGACACTCAAAATAACATGAATAAAATGCATATAATAAGAGTCTTCAAGACAGGACGACTTCCGCCTCCCTGAAGGTACTAGTCATCACTTGTAGCTTACACTACGCGAAAAATAAGATTTTACCGTGCTTTTTTTTAAGCCTTTTACACCGCTTTTTTTTTTAAAAAAAAAGCGTTGTAGAATCGAGAGTTGTAAAAAGATACAACAACGCTTTTTTAAATCAAAAAGCGCTATAAAAAATGTAGATATATTGCGTGCTTGTTATGAACCTTTTACAGCGCTTATTTGAAAAAGCACTGTAAAATGTGCATTCAATTTATGCATTATTATGCACCTTCTACAACGCTTATTAGAAATAGCGCTGTAAAATGTGCACTCAATATATGCATTATTATGCACCTTCTACAGCACTTCTTTGATTCAATTAGATCTTTCTCAGAGTATGTTGGACTAGAATTGTCAAAGTACTGTGCAATATAAAAATTGAACATAAATAAGTTAGAATCAAATATATACATAATTTATATATGAAAATCAAATAATGAAAATACCGTATCGTTTCTGTGATAATAGTTTGATTCCTATCAACAATCTCCTTCATGAATCACAATACATAGTACCCATAGTCGATGTTATTAGTTTGACAAGGGCACTATAAAATAAAACATATAAGTCAATAAAATATTTGTGCATTGATTGTAAAGGCATATGTTTGTAAATGAAAATTTAAAGGCATATATTTCAAACCTTTATTGGAATCCATGTGATGTTATTAGACTTTTGCTTCGACACTGTAGCACCTCTTCGAGCTCGAAAAACTTGTAAAACATTATCGAATAAATAAATGTGATTATTATAGCATTAGCAAACACATTTATTTATTTATATATATATATATATATGTAAGAAATAAACTAATATTACTTACGTGTCGAACATAGTCTTTATATCGGAGTGATTGTTGTAATTGTCGTGCAAGGGATCTAAATAGTATATAAATTCAGAGGTCACATTGATTGGAAATAGCACCCAATGTTCCCTACAACAACAAAAATTTGGTTGGCAATTTTGTTTACACAACTAATAAATTAAGATCCCGTAAATTAAAAAAGATATAAATAAATAATAGATAATTATGTACCCTGAATTATATGGTTCAAAGAACAACTTATCATTCTCTATATTTCCTAATAAGATATCTACAATGTATTTCTTTTCATTCAATGGATCGAGTTTACACATCGAAAGCTTATGCGGAGACAAGAATGAATATCTATTTGACAATCTGCACGTGCACACAAACTTCTCATACAAAAACCTTCAATCAAAATTTCAAATTAGATTAATTACCAATAAATTTAATTAATTACCAATAAATGCAATTAAAAGTATTTTTTACCTAATGTATAAGCTGATGACAGTAGCACTCAGCTCCTTATGGTTGAGAAGTTCGTATATGGGCTCCTTTTCAAGAAATTCTTCATACTCATATCCGAATATAGCTTTATTCATGCTTATGATGCGTGAATCGTTGTTGCTTCCCATATTCATTTTTACTTGGATGTCAAGACACGGCCCGTATTTAGCAAGACATGGCTGACTTATTTTAGGAGCAGCAACGACTGATTTTCCCAGATCCAGTTTTTTAGCTTCAACTTTGGCAGCTTTATTACCCTCCAGCTTTTGAAGTTTTCCAGCTTTATTACCCTCCAATTTTTGAGGTTTGCTAGCTTTATTTTGTTGTGCGGGTGGTTTATTTGATTGAATCTGAAAAAATGAGGTTAAATGTTAGTTTATTGAATCTGATAAAATGACAAACCTTACGAAATAAATGTGACAAAAATTTTCGGGCGATGTAGTTGACTCGTTAATGGGAATCTTTTTGTCATTCCCTTTAGGCTTTTTCAGAATCTAAATATAAATGTGAAATTAAAG
>NC_021164.2:15595547-15601861 GCF_000331145.2 Cicer arietinum | reverse complement strand
CAACTTTGGCAGCTTTATTACCCTCCAGCTTTTGAAGTTTGCCAGCTTTATTACCCTCCAATTTTTGAGGTTTGCTGGCTTTATTTTGTTGTGCGGGTGGGCTATTTGATTGAATCTGAAAAAATGAGGTTAAATGTTAGTTTATTGAATCTGATAAAATGACAAACCTTACGGAATAAATGTGACAAAAAATTTCGACCGATGTAATTGACTCGTTTATGGGAATCTTTTTGTCATTCCCTTTAGGCTTTTTCAGAATCTAAATATAAATGTGAAATTAAAGTTAGTAGCGGAAAAAAATCAGCAATTAAATATACATATTAATTAAACATACCTCTCAATTAATTAAACATACCTTATTGAGGGCAACAAGATGTGTGGGCCAAAAACTTCAAATTCATATATGCATTGTTGTCCGATATAGGCAACGGTGCATTTGGTTCCAAAGCAATAACAGGTGATACTTTGACATGGCCCGCAGGGATCAGCGTGTTGTGCAATATTTCTCCCGAAGTATTGTACATTGTTCCTTTTTCGACCTTCCGATGAGTAGGTGAGGATAAGTACAACACACAAGGAGTGACATCCTAAATCTATGGTTAATACATAAGTTTGGTTAATACATAAGTAAGTAATTAGTTACCTCGAGAAGACTTTTGAGACCAATGTTGCAACTCGCGTTTTCACTCTCCATTTGTATTTCACGTCGGAGCTGATCCAGGAGTTGCTTGTCTTTATTCATCTTCACCTACCACTTGCTCTGATAGGAGTTTGAGCTTCTCTAATAGTTCCTCATTGGATGGATTTTGGCGCTTCTCTTGTGAAAAATAGCTTTTAGGAGTTACGCCAAATCCTTTCCCCCTCACGCGACCGGAATATTCAGGAACATTAAACACTTTACCAAGAATGTCCCTGCAACTAGCTTTGTTTTCCTCTTGATTTTCTGAACTTTGTTTGATATTCTCCTAAAATACATGTAGGATTAGAAAGATAAGTTCAATATCATTTTTAAAATACAATACTAAAAAATATTAAAGTGATAAAATAAAATATTAAAAAATATTAAAGTGATAATATACTTCCACAAAGTTCTATTACTTTTTGAACATTTTCGTTATCAACCACTCCATCCTTATTTACACGAGTTTTCTTGCACAAGATATGACGACCCAATGGTTGATCGGATTGGGTGTCTTGTTGCTATTCGTTAAGATCATAAACAAAATATTAGTTAGAAACTATAGTTTATAATACAAATTCCCTAATTATATAAAAGTGATGTTTAATTACTTACAAGTTTTTGATCTAGATGTGCATATCCCATACGTGATTTTTTGTATGGGTGCGTCTGATTTTTTGCCCTCCCGTGATTTGCCTTAGTTATATTCTAAAGCAATTTACCAATAAATAAAAGCGCTTTATCAACATTAGAATTATGATATTCTACTGCGCTTTATCAACCCTGCACATAATGTTTGACAACGCTTTTACACAAACGCTGTAAAATGAAGCGCACTCACATAAGGTTTTACATCGCTTTTTGGACAAGCGATGTAAAAGACATGCACTTTCAAATAATTAAATGACCTATTAAAGCGCTTTTTTTTACAAGCGCTGTAAAAGACGTGCACTTTCAAATAATTAAATGACCTATTAGAGCGCTTTTGTTACAAGCGCTGTAAAAGCCTTGCGAATTCACATAATTAAAGAACCTTTTACTGCGCCTATTAAACAAGTGCTGTAAAATCATTCACTTTAAATAACAATCATTTACTTTAAATAAATAAAAATAAACTTAAAACAAATTTACGAACCCTCATCCTCTACTCTGGGAACCCTCCTCTCCTCTACGTATTGTACGGTCATTTACTGCTCCTCCTTTAAAAAAAATTGGATATGTTGCTTCAGGTACTGTATTTATTAATTTGTTGTTATCACCAAAACAGATAAATGGTTACATAATAAATCATATAAAATCTTTTCTTTTTTGAAATTTGTTGATCTGTTCTGTTTTGAAATCATATAAAATAAGGAGGTCTTTTAGAGCGTTTTTCTAACAAGCGTTGTAAAAGGCTTTTTAACAAAACAGTCATATAACATAAGAAAACAAAGAGGTCTTTGACAGCGCTTATTCTACAAGCGTTGTAAAAGAGCCTTTTAAAAGTAAAATAAGGAGGCCTTTTAGAGCGCTTATTTGAAAAAGCGTTGTAAAATGCTTTTAAAAAAACAGTCATATAACATAAGAAAACAAAGAGGTCTTTTACAGCGCTTGTAGAATAAGCGTTGTAAAAGAGCCTTTTAAAAAATAGAATAAGGAGGCATTTTAGAGCGCTTTTCCAACAAGCGCTGTAAAAGGCTTAGGTCTTTTAGAGCGCTTTTCCAACAACCGCTGTAAAAGACTTCTAAAAAAGCGTTGTAATAGGGTTTTATATATAAACGTGAACCGCTTCAGTTTCCTCTTCATTACGTAAACTTCACTATCATCTCCTCTTCATCGTTCTTCTCTTCCTTTGCGAACCATATCGTCTCTTCCATATCATCTCTCTCATTTCATTCATTTCGACAATCATCTCTTTTCATCCACAAATATATAAACATTATCTCCCATCCACGAACCATCTCTTTTCATTGAAAAACGTTACCCTCATTACGTATTTCTTCGAACCACACTTCAGTTTCTGCGAACCGTATTTCTGCGAATCCTCATTTCTGCGCATTACGTATTTCTTCGAATCCTCACTATTCAGGTATTGATGTTATTAATTTTTTGTTATCACTAAAATGCATGTTGAACTTATATTGATACGTAATTAGACTACTGCATGTTGAACTTGTTGTAGATAAAAGAATACCAACAAAGATTTAGATTGTCAAAATGAGGAAGTTGTCAAACCTAAGACTTACGAAAATGAAGTCAAACGTGGTGCAACCATCATGCAAAAGGCCATAAAAGCAAGGAGCAGTGGCATAAAATTTGAGGTATACTATACTCTGTTTGCTATTTATTTTTTTTATCTTTTTTGAAAGCATGTACTTACTATATGAGTTTATTAGGTTGGATGGAATGAGAGTGGTCAGCCAATTGACCCCAACAACTCCATGTTTGTAAGTTACATTGGGACTGTTGTTCGTCAGAATATCCCCATTACAATTGATGATTGGAGAGATAAGGCGTTGTAGGATGCGAAAGATATATTGTAGAATGATATACAAGTAACTTTTTTGATCCACTCTTTTGTCATTTATAATTTTTTCCATTGAAATACTTTACTCAAACTATATCTTTATTTCGCTTGCAGACTGCTTTTGTTCTTGATGAGGTGAGAAAGAATTACGTCTTGAGAGTTGTCGGGAAAATACACTGGGGTTTTAGATCTCACCTCTCAAATTTCTATCTAAAAGATAGTGAAGGAAATATGAATGATGAAGCTCCAATAATATATAAACATTATATATCAAATGAAGAATGGAGTGCATTTGTATCAAAACCTTCGGACTCCGCGTTTGTGGTAAGTGATTAATTTATTAGCATTTGTGTTTTATTATTCATATTCATAGCGTATTTTAAATTTTTACACGATTGTTATTTTTTTATATAGAATATAAGTAAGGCAAATCGCGAGAGGGAAAAAAATCAGACGCACCCATACAAAAAATCACGTATGGGATATGCACATCTAGATCATCACTTTAATATTATCACTTTAATATTTTTTAATATTGTATTTTATCACTTTAATATTATCACTTTAATATTTTTTAATATTGTATTTTATCACTTTAATATTATCACTTTAATATTTTTTAATATTGTATTTTAAAAATGATATTGAACTTATCTTTCTAATCCTACATGTATTTTAGGAGAACAAGAGGAAAACAAAGCTAGTTGCAGGGACATTCTCGGTAAAGTGTTTAATGTTCCTGAATATTCCGGTCGCATGAGGGGGAAAGGATTTGGCGTAACTCCTAAAAGCTATTTTTCACAAGAGAAGCGCCAAAATCCATCCAATGAGGAAGTATTAGAGAAGCTCAAACTCCTATCAGAGCAAGTGGTAGGTGAAGACGAATAAAGACAAACAACTCCCGGAGTTGCAATATTGGTCTCAAAAGTCTTCCCGAGGTAACTAATTACTTACTTATGTATTAACCATACTTATGTATTAACCATTGATTTAGGGTGTTACTCCTTGTGTGTTGTACTTTTCTGAACTTTGTTCGATATTCTCCTAAAATACATGTACGATTAAAAAGATAAGTTCAATATCATTTTTAAAATACAATATTAAAAAATATTAAAGTGATAATATTAAAGTGATAAAATACAATATTAAAAAATATTAAAGTGATAATATACTTCCACAAAGTTCTATTACTTTATGAACATTTTCGTTATCAACCACTCCATCCTTATTTACACGAGCTTTCCTCCACAAGATATGACGACCCAGCGGTTGATCGGATTGGGTGTCTTGTTGCTATTCGTTAAGATCATAAACAAAATATTAGTTAGAAACTATAGTTTATAATACAAATTCCCTCATCATATAAAAGTGATGTTTAATCACTTACAAGTTTTTGATCTAGATGTGCATATCCCATACGTGATTTTTTGTATGGGTGCGTCTGATTTTTTGCCCTCTCGTGATTTGCCTTACTTATATTCTACAGCGCTTTACCAACAAATAAAAGCTCTTTATCAACATTAGAATTGTAAAAGCGCTGTAAAACCTTATATTCAATTTTAGTAAAACATACGAAAAACAACATTAGAATTATGAGCAGAGTCTGAAAATCTAAAGCTACATTCACAATTTACCAACAACCAAATCTAAAACAGATCAAGTTGCAAATTTCAGTCTCTTGAGTTACAATTACAAAAAGTGCATATTATCAAACACCTTATATGCAGAATTTTTTATCCCCTTTAGTTAAATAAATTCAATATGATTAGGTCACATAAAAAAAAAACACAAATAATGAAGCATAATCAGAAAATTAGAATATAAATTCATTACCTTCTAGTTCACGATACCCGACGAGACGACAAACAATGAGGGCTTCACGTCACAATTGCAGTTTAACGGTTTAAGAGACTTGGTTGGCTTCACGTCGTAGTTGCGGAGGTTGGTTTGAGAGGGGATTAGCAGCGGATGATGGTTTTAGGATTTATGATGGGTTGATAAAGAAAAAGAAACTGATTGTTTGTAGAAAAATTGATTCAAAGCATCAAGAGAAACCAAGGCTTGGTGGGAATAGTGAAAGAAAAGAAAGAGAAGTGGACAAAAGAATCGAATCCGGTAAAGAATAAGAGCTGCTTTGGCTTAATTGCTTGAACCAACTAGCTAGGCTGGGAGACGATTAGTCTGAGTTGTGGTGTTGAGAAAGAACAGTTCAAGAAAATGGGGGTTTTAGGGTTTATTTGAGTAAACTGAAAAAGAAAGAAATTTGACAGGACAAATATTCAAATGCATTACTACATATAATTTTTTTTATTTCTATTTTTAATTATTTCTTTTTTATAATTGTTTATCAAATATTTCACATTTTCTAAAAAAAAAATTATGCAAAAACTATTTCATATTTTTCTTTTTTTATTACTAAAGAAAATTAAATTATGTAATTAAAAAATGGTTACAGACTGAAATTTTGGTCGCTAAAATTTAGTTGCTATTTCAATATCTATCTTTTGTTAGTGACCAATTTAGTGACAAAATAATACTTAGTTTCAAGGTTTAAAATTTCAGTCTCTATTTTGGTAGCTAATCGGAGAAAACCCGCATCCGCACCCGCACCTGTTTTATAGCGGGTGTAAAATTTAGGCACCAATCACTGCCCGTAACAGGTCTCGGGTTTCCCCTCCCACACCCGCATCCGCACCCACACATATACATAGAATTATTAATTTAAAAATCATATTTATTATAATAAAATAATTATTATTAAATAATAATAAAATTAAAAAATATTTTCTATAGAGATAAAACTATAACTTTTAATATTTAAAAGAATATTAAATATGTATATGTATATAAAATTTAAAAATTGCAATAATAGCGGGGCGGGTTCGGGTGCGGAGTGGATATCACAACCCTAAACCCGTCCCCGCCCCCGCCCCCGAATTTTAATGTCGGGGAAAAAATGCACCCGCACCCAATTAAAATGGGTTTTCCCCGCCCAAATCAAGCGGGTTTGGGTGGCTACCCACGGGTGCGGATTTTTATTGTCATCCCTAGTTGCTAGTGTGAAAGGAAAAATTTCTATAAATAATATTTAGCGATTGAATTTTTTGTCACTAAAATTCAGTTGCAATT
>NC_021164.2:15583116-15592350 GCF_000331145.2 Cicer arietinum | reverse complement strand
TAATTGTTTATCAAATATTTCACATTTTCTAAAAAAAAAATTATGCAAAAACTATTTCATATTTTTCTTTTTTTATTACTAAAGAAAATTAAATTATGTAATTAAAAAATGGTTATAGATTGAAATTTTGGTCGCTAAAATTTAGTTGCTATTTCAATATCTATCTTTTGTTAGTGACCAATTTAGTGACAAAATAATACTTAGTTTCAAGGTTTAAAATTTCAGTCTCTATTTTGGTAGCTAATCGGAGAAAACCCGCATCCGCACCCGCACCTGTTTTATAGCGGGTGTAAAATTTAGGCACCAATCACTGCCCGTAACAGGTCTCGGGTTTCCCCTCCCACACCCGCATCCGCACCCACACATATACATAGAATTATTAATTTAAAAATCATATTTATTATAATAAAATAATTATTATTAAATAATAATAAAATTAAAAAATATTTTCTATAGAGATAAAACTATAACTTTTAATATTTAAAAGAATATTAAATATGTATATGTATATAAAATTTAAAAATTGCAATAATAGCGGGGCGGGTTCGGGTGCGGAGTGGATATCACAACCCTAAACCCGTCCCCGCCCCCGCCCCCGAATTTTAATGTCGGGGAAAAAATGCACCCGCACCCAATTAAAATGGGTTTTCCCCGCCCAAATCAAGCGGGTTTGGGTGGCTACCCACGGGTGCGGATTTTTATTGTCATCCCTAGTTGCTAGTGTGAAAGGAAAAATTTCTATAAATAATATTTAGCGATTGAATTTTTTGTCACTAAAATTCAGTTGCAATTCTAGTCTCTAAATTTCATTAACGACCGATTTAGTGACTAAAAAATATTTGGTTTTTAGGTTCAAAATTACTGTCTCTATTTCGGTCGCTAGTGTGAGTGGAAATATTCAGTCTCTAAATCGATCACTATAGGCGAAATTTCTAGTAGTGTTGTGGTCTTCCAATAGGATATGTTACACTCACATTTGGAGGTTGTGATTGTGTCAAAGATACTTCATCTTGAGTAGTTGTTTCCTTCACTTTAGTCCTCTTTGAAGGATTACATTTATGATATCCTAGTTGAATAGATCCTTTGCACGTCTTTTAAAAATGACTCACTTCACATTGGACCTCATACCTCAAAATGACTCATTTCACATTTTCCTTGTGTTTCTTTGGCCTACCAATAGGCCTTTTCAATTTGGGTGGCTACGACTTAGGGTGATCAGTAACAATCCAATATTCTTGACATATTGACAAGTTGGATATAATGCTCATAAGTTGCATGCAAGGATTCCATTGTTAGTCATTTATGCACCTAATCCTCAAGCCTTTTATTCTTATATGCCATAGCTACAATTGCATGAGCACAATGTACCCCAGTACTCCCAAGTTCAACTATATTGGTCCGTTTTTGAACCTTCCAGCGCTATAGTCTAGCTTTTCTTTCATGCCTTTGACAACTTTTTATTATTTAAGTGGAAAAAAATGTTGCTTCATAATCTCAAATGCATGCGTGATGAGTAAGAATACAAGAATGATAGACTACAAACAATAAAGCATAGGTTTATTTGGCTCAAATATGTTATAACTTGCTTGATTTCAAATGTTAAAGTACTATAAGGTATTTAAAGGTACAATTAGAGAACTTTAGGTCTATTTCTAGAACCCTCCAAATTAATACATATTTCTAAATATTTTCTACAATTTTCTATACTTAATATAGTTCTAGATTTTTCGATAAATATTATGACTTACCTAAATAATTATAGATTATTTTAAATTTCAAATTATACTTACTATAACTTCTCCTTAATTTGAAATTTTCTTCCTCGTATGTGGTCTTGCTCTCGTTCTCTGTCAATACTTCTTTAGTGTTAGAATTTTACCCTCATATCCTTTGATGACATAGCTCAATGGTTGCTCAATGTATATCTCTTCTTCAAGATGACCATTTAGGAATTATAACTTCACATCAAGTTGATAGATTTTACATTTTATTTTAGTTTATCGAATCGTATTCGTGTTAAAATCTTCACAATCAACTCTGTATTTTTTGTGTATCCATTGACGACGAGTCATGCTTTGGATTTTACTGCCACTCCATTAGTATTCTTTTAGCCTTGAGTATAGTTGGTAATTCCCGAATGTTGTTCTTCACAATTGATTCAATCTCTTCATTCACGAGTTTTTGTCTTTTATCTTTTATAAGTTTATCAAAATCTGAAGGTTCTCTTAAAGACAATATAACTTTTCAGAGTCAAGAGTAACTTCATTATCTCTATCATAAATGTTATTCATGCCTCTCATCTTCCTTAATCTTTCGCTTATACTTTCTTCTTGAAAAATAGATGAAGGAGATGGTAGAGTAACATCTTTAATGAGTATCGTAGTACATTGGTCTTCTTATATCCCTTCAATTTGCACTTTTGGTGAATCTACAATTGATACATTTTCATTCATATGTTCATTAAGCTCCACAAAGTTCTCCCTGCATCCACACATATGATTACTTGCATCATTGTCCAAATATCACAAACTATTAGTATCCATCTCTTCCTCCTTGAGAGTTAGCAACAAAGTAAACTCTTTATCTTCATTAACAAAATTATATTGTTCTTCTTGATTATGAGCTCTACGACATTTTCTAGAGAAATGACCAAATTTATGATAAATATAGCATTCAACTTTAGATTTGTCATACCTCATTTTATTTTCATGATAGTTATAATTTCTTCCTCTTCCTCCAACATTCTTCAATGAAGTTTTGGTCTTGAGAACTTTGCTCTAAATGCTATTCGTGTCTTGTTTTCTTTCATTCTTCTTGAGCTTGTAAAAAACCTTCTAACTCTTCAATCGACATCGAGTTAAGATTTTTTGACTTCTCAATAACATACGCCATATAATCAAACTTAGCATTCAAGGAACGAATAATTTTTTCGGTCATACAAACATCTTCTATTTTGTCTCCATATTTGTTCATTTCATTAACAATTTTCTTCACTCTTGAGCAATAATCCGAAATTAATTTGGAATCCTTCATCTTCAAAGCTTCAAAATCTCCCGTCGGAGATTGAAGCGTTATCTTCTTCACTTTATCAATGCATTGAAGTGATTTCTCCAAAATCTCTCAAGCTTCCTTTGAGGTAGTAGCATAAGCAACCTTATCAAACATAGAATCATCTAAATATTGTTGATCTTTCATCTTCATCTTTGATAAGTTTTCTTCTCATTTTGAGACAAACTTTCTTCATCTTGTGGCTTTTCATAACTTTTTTACACGATTTCCTATACCCTTTGAGAGCCAAACAAAGCTTTCATGTAAAAACAACATTTTTCATAATTCTCTTTTGTAAGAAGAGGAAAGTGGAAAGTAGTATAGTTACAAAATGTCTTATCTCAACTTTATTCACACAACAACTCTGTCAACCAAGCTCTAGATACCACTTTGTTAGAGAAAGAACAATGTTTGATTCCAAATATAAATACAAAGAGATATTTATTGGTACAATTAGAGAGCTCTAGATTATTTTAAATTTTAAATCATACTTAATAATAACTTCCTAAAATATAGATGAGAACATGTTGATATGCAAAAGGTTAATTTTTCAAACCGCAACTCAATTTATGGATTTAGGTTTATCTATTTGGGAAAGACAAAACATTAAGAAAAAAAGTCTGAATTTGATCATTTAATTTATTCTTTCGGTACTTGCATGCTAAAGCATTGTCCAATTTTTTGTACCCTCATTTCAATAACGTAGAAGCATTCTCCACCTCTCCAAACTTAGGCTGAAGCAAAAGTTAAATCCCTTCAAGTCCAAAGTCCAAACAAATTACTGCATACTAAGTAGAAATCAATGAATATTAGAATTTACAACATGAAAATGGAAGAAAAGTGTAATTACAAATAGTCACAACCTTATGATTGAAAAAATCAAACTGCAACCCAAATATATATGAACTATTAACACTTAAACATCGTTATTAAAACAAACTCAAAAGCAAAACCTTAACTAAAAATATAAAATAGTAGACTTTGTCACGGATGGTCCGTGGGTAATGTAACTTACGACCTTTCCGTCGCTAACTATCTACTATTTTATCTACGGCAAATCTATGAGTAACGTTACCCACAGAGACTCTGTGGGTCATATTACCCACGGACAATCCCTAAATAAGTGTGTCCCACGGCTTGTCCGTCGGTAAATATTTTCCTACGAGCAATTTAGCTACGAACTCGTGTTCGTGGGTAATCCGTGGGTAATTTTACGTTACCTATGGACAGTCTATGGGTAAAGATAAAATTTGCCGTAGGTAATAACAGTTTTTCTTGTAGTGAATTCATAATTATGCATTCATCCACTTAAGATCCTCACAACTTTTCAACCATAAATCCACACAATTATGTCACTGTCATAATACATCTCAAAAGCTTCATCAAGTCATTCAACTTCTCCTCTTTGCAGCATTTACAAGCACACACCAAAACAAAAATGTCGGTATCTAAAATCAGTGCTGGCCATGTGTGCATGTGCTCGTTGAATGTCTATGTTATTGATATCATTTATAATTTAAATAAAGAACGGTTCTTTTTGAGGTTTTAGTGTTTTTTTTTTATTATCGACTCAATTTTTAAGATTAAAACCAAACCTCTAAAATGTTTGAGAAGACCCTATCTAAAATATAGACTAGCATTACACCATAAAATTCAATAGATTGGCACTAAACTATACATCAATTGCCAATGAACAATGACTATTCATGCTTATTCAGTCTACATAATAGAAATTTACAAGTAAAAAATCCATCCCCAAGGAGAATCAATCTCATTAACAGTCAATGCCAAATTAGATGAAAAATTAAGGATAATCAAGTAAAATATGTATCATGCTTCCTTTATGCAACAGATTCTACTTTACATTACAAATTTTCCATCAAATCGTAGTTAAATTCTTGATTAAATAAGTCGAATTAGTAAAATTCAATTCAAACCAAATCACAATTTCAATACTTGCTTAGTGACACAGGTTCAACAACTTAACCATCATTAGAATGAATATGTAAACATAAAGTCTCAGAACATAATTTAGCCTATCAGTTTGAGGAAGTGTATGGAAAAATAACATAATGGCTTAAGACTCTAATTAAAATCGAAGAGACTCAAACTATGTCATCTAATGTAGGAGGACCTTTAATTATGCTAGAATTATAATGATATGGCTATAATTTAAGTAACATGACATTGCTAGTATGTCCAATGTGGAAGTCATGTCATGTCTTTATATATGGCCTCGATGGTATATTTCTTTGTTTAACACTAGGAAAACTACAGCTTACAAAACATCGCATGATTTGTTCAAAAGTAGGATTGGAAAAATCGAACCAACTATTTTAAATTGGTTTGTATTTTTTCTCTCCCAAGATAACACTAAAAAATCAGTAACAAGAGAAAAATAGAGGAATAAGATTCACAATTTTCTTTTAACAAATTGAATTTGTAAATTTACGGGTTTAAAATCATTAACTTATTATCTGAACCAAACCACTTTAAATGGTCATCGAGTTCATTGGGTTGCCAAAACATCTAAACATGTCCAGCGAGGGGCAACATTTGAAAAAATCTATCACCCACCCTCACGCATTTACCTCCAAGCCCTCTAAAGCACATGAAAAAAGAACATTTTACTCTCTACTATTTGATAGACAAAATTTTCAAGAAGTTTAAAATAACTTCAAAATTTTAGATGAATGCGAAAAATTTCGGAATGCAATTTTTTCAAAACTATGGATAAATGTGAAACTTCTGAAATTCAATATTTTCAAAAGTTTTGAAAAAAATCGAAATCTTAGATGCATTTGATACTTCCGAAATGCAATTTCACCAAAAGTTTAAAAAAATTCAAAATTTTGGATGAATGTGAAATTTATGAAATGCAAATTTTCCTAAAGTTTTAAAACATTTCGAAAATATGGATAAATGTGAAACTTTGAAACTCCATTTTTTAAAAAGTTTAAAAAATATAAAAAAATGTGGATGAATGTGACACTTCCGAAATACAATTTTTTCTCAAAAGTTTAAATTTTTTTTGAAACTTTGGATGAATGTGAAATATTTGAAATGCAATTAATTCAAAAAATTTAACAAATATTGAAACTTTAGATGAATTTGGAACTTCCGAAATGCAATTTTTTTAAAAAAGACTTAAAAAATTTCAAAACTTTAGATGAATATGAATATTTTGAAATGCCATTTTCTTAAAAGTTTTATTTTTTTTTTTTTTTTTTTTTTGAAAATTTGGATGAATGTGAAACTTCTGAAATGAAACTTTTCTAGAATTTTTTTTGTTAAAATTCGAAAATTGGGATGAACACAACTTTCGAAATGCAATTTTTCTAGAATTAACAAAAAAAAGTAAAAAATTTGAAATTGTCGAAATGTTAATAATTTCAATTTTTTTAACTATCAAGTACTAGAGGGTAAAAAAAAAAGGTAAAATGGTATTTTCATATGTTTTGAGGAGGTGGTAGAGCTAAAGGGGAGAGAGTATGTGATAGATTTCTCCAAAACTTGCACGAAAAACCAAATTGTCATACTTACTACACATTCACAAGTTCATATTGTAATCATCTTTAGTTCTAAATTTTGTAAGCCTTTTTCAATGCCACAAAAGCAAACCTTTGGAAAACAAACATATCACATTCAACCTATCACAAATAGTTTTTTGTAATTTCTATTTCAACCATAAAAAATGAAATGTGTGCAGGGTTCAATCATGGAAACATTTCAAAAATGACTTTACCTTCTTCGTTTGTGCTCTGCTTATACGCATTTCTTCTATGATGCTGACAGACAAGAGTTATTTCCTCTCTCTTAAACTAAAGACCCGATTTCAAGAATAGGTATCTCTTAATTGTCCCCCAAAGAAGATATTTTGAGCACTGCGATCCACACCAGTGCAACTGATTTATTGAATGTGGGACTTAAGGAAGACGAACTCGCTTCCCTTCTTTGTATGTCCATACTCCCAAGTTTGAAATTATTTTGGATTCTCTTCTTAGTAACCATTTGTTTGTTCTTTTTCTTTTGTTGCTCAAAATCTTGCAAGATGACTCCTCTCACTAATGTTAAGCGCCATGTTATCAAAGAACGACAGATTGTTGAAGATGGAGGCAAAAAGGATACCTCTTTCGTTTGAAAAATGTGTCCTTGCATCTAGCCTCACTCCTCATGTTGCCTCTCATGAGAAATGTTCCCATCAAGAAACTCGCTCTACAATCGCACCTCTATGTTCCCACTTTTGCCACCCTAAGCTTCCAAGGATCATGGGAAGAAGAAATGAAGCATTATTCATTCTGTATGAGATGACATATTCTCTTTTTGAGAAATAACAAGTAAAATTCCATGTGCGAGAGTGATGTGGAAAAAATGCATTGTTTGGGTGGTTACCAATCTTTGGAAGTTGTGGAGGCGTACAGGTTGTTGGTTGCTAGCCTTGTGCATGAAAACAATAAAATGTTGAAGCACAATGAAGAAAATAATTTGGATTATTAGGATGCACTGAATGCTTTGAAGACGAAGTAGGTCACATATGAGACCAACTACAAGAAGCACTAGTAGAAAATTGAGTTTTTAATTCAGCAAATTTAAGTCGTTTACCTGCCACCAGACTTAACAAATGAGGCAGAAGTATATTTAAGTTGGTTGCCCATATAAACGAGTTAACAAAATGAGGCGGTGACAATTTTGCAAATATTTAAAACTTGTTTAATGCGGTTACATTGATAACCGACTTAAAGATAAAACTCTTGTTTAATGCGGTTATATTGATAACCGATTTAAGGATAAAACATCGTTTAATAAAATTAGGCTATGGCAATTATGTAAATATAGATGTCATTTAATAAAATGAGGCGGTGGCAATTTTGTAAATATTTAAAACTTGTTTAATGCAGTTATATTGATAACCGACTTAAGGGGTTATATTGATAACCAAGGATAAAACGTCATTTAATAAAATGAGGTGGTGACAATTTTGTAAATAGGTATGCCATTTAATAAAATGAGGCGGTGACAATTTTGTAAATATTTAAAACTTGTTTAATACGGTTAAAACGATAAGGTGAGAGTGCTATATTTTACAACGCTTGTCAAAAAAGCGCTTTAAAAGCTATGTAACATAAGGTGAGAGTGCTATATTTTAAAGCGCTTGTGTTTAAAGCGCTGTAAAACGTTATGTGAGGGCGCTTTATTTTACAGCTCTTTTGTAAAAGCGTTGTAAAAACCTTGTAAACATTATGTGCAAGCGCTATGTGACCCTATATGATCCTACAACAACGCTTTTTCCACAACGCTTGTCAAAAATGCGTTTTTATATCATTTGTTGTTTTTAAAATATATTTACAACAGCGCTTGTATTTAATAAGCGCTATAAAAGGCACGCTATAAAATGTCATTTTTGGCGTAGTAAAAAATAAAGTAACACAACAACCAAATACAAATAAGTTGCTTACTAAAATAAATAAATAAATTATTTACTATTTGTAATATAACCCAAAAATATATTTAATATTATTAAAACATACATATCAATATAATCAAATTTTTGTTTAAAACCAAACAGGATAAAAAAGAACATAACATACATATAAATTATTTTTATTTTTAAATAGGTAAGTATATATATCACGTGATATGCAGCTAATAATATTTAATTACAACTTATTAATTACTATTCTCAATTTTATATTATAATTAAAATAAACTAACCCTTTGGATGCGAAATAAAATAAAACTCTATAATATAAAATTTACGTCGTAGTGGATATATAGAAATATAAATAGAGTATATATTATCTTAAAATAGGGGACAGGAATTATTCACACGGCAATTGACAGGAATTGTGGGTCTGTTATTAGATACTAATTTTTTATATATAATAATAATAATAATAAAATTATAATCGTTGTTTTTTATTTATTAATAATAATCAATTTATGATCTTTAGTGGGTCATATTTAATGAATGGATGTTGAGTCCCCGATTAAAGAATGGATGAGTTGCTTCAAGATGATATGACACAGTGGACTCCATTTAATGAAATCATATTGAGTTCACTATTGGAGATACTTTTAGTCTCTAAAATTTGGTGTGTGCACTAAGCGCATATTCAATTATTATTATTATTATTATTATTATTATTATTATTATTATTATTATTATTATTATTATTATTATTATTA
>NC_021164.2:15579937-15583052 GCF_000331145.2 Cicer arietinum | reverse complement strand
TATTATTATTATTATTATTATTATTATTATTATTATTATTATTATTATTATTATTATTATTATTATTATTATTATTATTATTATATAAAGTAGTGTAGCAATACGCATGTTTACTTCTTGTGTAATTTTATATAAATATATATCTATAGTTTTTTTAGAAACAAATAAAATATATTTAATATTAATAAGTTAAATAGAATACTTAGGCAAACACACAAACAAACACGAAGAAAATTATCACACATATTAATCACATAATTATAGTAATGTATCATTATATTATTAAAATATAATAATAAGAAATTGGAGTGTTTCGTTTTCAATTCGTCAATTATATTTCGATCATCCTTATTGGACATCAAAGAAGCACTCTTAATGGGAGCTTCCCAAAATGAATGTTTCAAGATATGACTCTTTCGGTCATCTTTATTGGATGTCAAGGAAGAACTCTCAACGAAAGCTTCTCTAAATATAGTGGTGAAGGTATGACTCTTTTCAGTTAGCATTATTAGACGTCAATGAAGCACTCTAAATGGGAGTTTCCCTATAATGTAATCTTGAAGGTGTGATACTCTAAACCTCAAAATAATATATAATAACTTATATTGTATTTTCTAAAAAAATTGCAGCAGATAAATAAATTTGTTTTCGAGTAAATCAAAACTTTGTAACTACTTTATGATATCACATTTCTCAAAATTAAAAGGAACACTTCAAACTTTTTTTCTTCTTCTATAAAACATGACAATTTCCATAAACTTGATTTAACTAGAATTTCTTAGTTTAATTCCAAAAACTTACTGGTATAAGTAAAATACAAGTTACTAACCTTATTCCCGATATCACTTATCAGTTCAGGGTTTCTCTCAAACTTGAACTTCCAAACTCATTAAAATGTCATAACTACAATTTTGCAAACGCGGGTTTAAGCCAGTCCAACACAAACAACTAAGGAGGTGAGTTTTGAAATCATGTTGATAGTGTAATATAAGTAAAAAGAACACACAACAAAAAATAATAGACCGTATCATAACACATCATGATTTATCAAAATACTCAAGAAAAATAATATCATATTATAATGTCAAAATCACTCAAGTAAAATCAATATATCATCATATCTTCACATCATGCAAGGGAAATTACTATCACTTTGGAAACATATTAATCACAACAAATCAATCACACACAAAAATGCAATATTATACATGAGCTAAGACTCTACTTCACATTTGGTATCATTCTAACTTTGAAGTACTGGGTTAAGAGGGTTGATATTATGCTACTATCCCATTGGACGGAGAATTCAAATTGGCCATGTCTTCATAGATCCCCCAACTTAACCTGAGAGACATATATGCGAAACGTGTGTTGCACCGTAGCTCCCGAAAATTGGAGTGCTACCTCCAAGTCACCTAGGAATTCCCCACTCGAATAACTCCAAGGTCTAACAATCTAACCCTAAGGCTCAACAGCAGACCTCACGATCAGAATCATTCAATTGTACTTTCCTAAAATCACTAGACTTGTCAGGCCTTACCTATATGATGACAAAATAATCTCCATTTCAAAAAATTTCAACATCTATTTTCTCTCCTCATTTTCCTACACTACTCCATTAAGAGCACTATCTTTAGCACAAGTTAGAATCATCACTATTTCATCAATTATGAGGTACTTTAATATGCTCATCACAATTTTACAACATCATTAATCGTACATAATCATGATCATCATATAAACTTATCACAAATTTATAACATTACCATCTTCAATCAAAAATCATCATTATCATCACAAAACATAGATCATACAATCCATCCATCTTTTATCGTCACATCATATTAATTCGTCTAATCAAACATATGTAGATAATTTCATTCGACATTCAACATTACAATAAATAAATAAATACTACTCCCTCCATTTTACAAAAAAGTGTCATTTTTGAAAAACAAAATAACTTAAAATGAATGTCATTTTTAATTTCCAATTTGATATTAATTACTTATTATTTTCAATTGTACCCTTACGTTAATATTAGGTGCACCACTACAAAACCATTATATTATACTTTGTATTTATGATCATCGTCAACACATCAATGCATATAAGGATAATTTAGTAAAATTATTACTTTTTTACTTTATTTATTTTCATTTGCTAATATGTTTGAAATGATATAAATTGACAATTAAGTTGAAATCCATGTTGTACTCTTTATTGTGTTTTCAAATTGATCAAAATGAAAATTCAAATTTTATTATCTTATTAGTTATCTCATTGGGTACTAAAAATCGTGAACTTTTAAAGTTGACAAAGAACTCATGCAACCTTAATAGACACATACTAAATAATAACACTACATATATATACACAGTATATAAGTATAATATAATGGGTACACTGTTAGTAAAATAACAAAATAGCTATTATTTATTCCACATAATTGGATTCCAATAATTAATAAACAACCAAGATCCATATCGTGTTAAATTGTTGAGATCTACACTACCTATTTTACGCTTAACTTCTATTAAACACGCAATTGCATTGATTTTATATCAAGTATGAAAATGTTTATAGATTAACTTTATAAATTATTTTTATTTTCTAAAATACACAAAATTTAGGTTAATTTTTATCAAACAAACTAATTTGAATATCAGACACTCAAGTTAATGTTTTAGTTAATTTATTTTACTGTAGCGCCAAAAATTTAACTATGAATAAAAAAACGAAATTGTACACATGCAATAGAGATGAAATTGAAATTTTCAATTTAAAATATCTAAGGGTTTAAAAATAAATAGAAACTAGACATTAATCAGCGCATTGCGCAGATATATTTTAATTTATTTAATATAAAGTTTTATATTCCAATTGTCAAATGATTATTTATAAAGTAGTTAAATCAATAATATATATTTAATTTTATCAATGTAATTTACAAAAGAGAAGTACCCAACAATAAGAGGCACATATAAATAGTTGAAATATATTTTATGGTAAACAAGAGAAACATATGTTCGGACACCCTAAACCCCAAATAAAAAAGAAAAAAAATCTTATTTTTAATTCAATAAAATTCTTCAAATAAATAAATATACAAACT
>NC_021164.2:15557189-15579311 GCF_000331145.2 Cicer arietinum | reverse complement strand
GAGGAATCTATTAGTACAAGGGAAGACGATTGAGTTCAAGATTGGGGCAGATAATGTTTTGCGGTGTAATGGTAGGATTTGTGTACCAGCCATTACAGATATGCGGAAAACGATTCTAGAAGAGGCGCATAAGAGTAAGCTGAGTATTCATCCTGGGGCAACAAAGATGTATCAGGATTTGAGGCAGAATTATTGGTGGCCAGGAATGAAGAAACATGTGGCGGAATATGTATCCACTTGTCTAACTTGTCAGAAAGCGAAGGTGGAACATCAGCGACCTGCTGGAATGTTGCAACCTTTAGATATACCTGAATGGAAGTGGGACAGCATTTCCATGGATTTTATAACCGGATTACCAAAGACAAGGAGAAAGAATGATTCCATATGGGTGATAGTGGATCGACTAACTAAATCTGCTCACTTTTTGCCGGTAAGGACCACCTATAAGGTAGATCAGCTAACGGAGATCTACATTGCTGAAATTGTGAGGTTACACGGGGTACCATCGAGCATTGTATCAGACCGTGATCCGAAGTTCACATCGCATTTTTGGGGAGCATTGCACGAAGCGTTGGGAACGAAGCTACGATTGAGTTCAGCTTACCATCCACAAACGGACGGACAGACTGAAAGGACAAATCAGTCCTTGGAAGATCTGTTGAGAGCATGTGTTTTAGATGATAGAGGAAGTTGGGATGATGTACTTCCGTTGATTGAGTTCACTTACAACAATAGTTTCCACGCAAGTATTGGAATGGCACCATATGAAGCTTTATACGGACGCAAGTGTCAGACGCCCTTGTGTTGGTATAAAGACGGTGAGAATATGATTGTCGGACCAGAGATGGTGCAACAGACCACAGCTAAAGTAAGGAAGATCAAGGAGAAAATGAAGACTTCACAAGATCGCCAGAAGAGTTACGCGGACAAGCGTCGCAGACTTTTGGAATTCGAACAGGGTGACCATGTATTTCTGAGAGTCACACCTACTACTGGAGTAGGTAGAGCCTTGAAATCGAAGAAGTTGACTCCGAAATTCATTGGACCATATCAGATTTCTGCACGAATTGGGCCGGTTGCTTATCGGATTGCATTACCTCCGATACTGTCCAATATCCATGACGTGTTTCATGTGTCGCAGTTGAGGAAATATCTCGCAGATCCATCTCACGTGATCGAACCAGACACAATCCAGCTAAAGGATAACCTGTCGTTCGAAGTACCACCCGTGAGAATTGATGACAGGAAGATTAAGCGGTTGAGGACCAAGGATGTTTCGTTGGTCAAGGTGATCTGGAACCCAATTACTGGAGATGCGACTTGGGAACTGGAGAGCAAGATGAGGGAACAACACCCAGAGTTATTTATCGATGCATAGTTTCGAGGACGAAACTAATTTTAGGGGGGGAGTAATGTAAGACCCATAATTTTAAAGTACCTTTTATGTATTTTTGGTATATTTTGGATTTTGGCTCGGAGGCTTTTAAGCCAAAGTTAATAATATTTTGGAGTTTTATAATCAAAAAGATATTTCGATGCCAATTAGAATTTCTCGTCGATAAATAAATTGAATTTAACTGCGGAAAATCCTTTACGGAGAATTTAAGGCGTTTCGGGTGAAACGGTAATTTAATAAATATCTAGATTTTGAGATATTTGTTAAGTTATATTTATTATATTTATATATGTTTGTTTGGAGGGAAAAAGAAAGGAAAACTAGAAGGAAGGAAAAGGAAAAGAAAATAGTATAAAAAGGAAGAAAGGAAAAACAAAGGAAAGAAAAACAAAGGAAGGAAATTCTAAAATTTCCATCTCCTTCCTCTGAGCCTCACGCAAGCAACCCAAAAATCCATCCTTCTCCATTTTTCGTTTTCGTTGCTTCCTTTCCTTCAAAACTAGTGACCCAAGGTTGGGTGTGAGTTAGATCAAGGTTTTCGCAACTCCACTCTTCCTCTTTGATTCGAAAACGAAGAAAAACGGTTTTGAGATCCAAACACAAACCCCTCTGTTTCTTCTAGATCCAAACCTCATTTCTCGAAGAGATAGAAGGGAAAGTTGCTCACCACCACGCTACGGTGCTAGTGAACTAATTTGGAAGCGGCGTTGCGAGCGGAGATTTTACCGGAATTACTCGCGGTACCGGAAACGCGCGTTAAAGCTAACGTTGAGGTAAGGGCTCCTTCCAAACTTCTAGCTTGCATTAGGGACTTATCTGTAGTTGTGTGGGAAGGAATTTGTTAGGGTTAAATGTATCGATTTGGGGAAAAACGAAACTAGTGCGTTATGGGTAAAAACCTTAGAGTTAGGTTTTGTTTATAGTGATGAATGTTTCGTGGTAAATGAAATTTGATGTATCTGGGTGTTATGTTGCGTGATTTGTGTTCGTTGTATTTGGTGTGTTCGTACTTGATGTTTGTTAATTGGTGTGGTTGTTGTGAATTATGGTTTGAATGTGAAAGTATGTTTGAATTTGTTTCTGTGGAATTTGAAAACCATTAGAGTTAAACGAGTATTAAAAATGGGGAATCTTTTAATACCTCGGTTTACTTAATGTGTATTTGAGGAAAATGTTTAAGTTAACTGGGCGTTGAGAATGGGGAATCTCTTAATGTCTCGGTTACTTAACTATCGTTTTTGAAAATCGTTTCGGTAAATGAGTATTAAGAATGGGGAATCTCTTAATGACTCGTTTACTGAATGTTTTGCGAGAAAATCGTTTAAGTCAAAAGTATATTAAGAATGGGGAATCTCTTAATATGACTGTTTGCTTAACGTTTTGTTTTGAAAATCATTAAGTTAAATCGGTATTAAGAACGGGGAATCTCTTAATGACTTATTTAATTAATGTTGTTTGAAAGTCGTTTAAGTTAAATGGGTATTAAAAATGGGGAATCTTTTAATATCTGCATTTGCTTAACGATTGTTGTGAATGGAGTCTGTGTATGCTCATGCATTTCATTTGGTAAATTGTGTCGACCCGTGATAGGTGACACCTTGGTAAACTGTACTGACCCGTGATAGGTTGTACGTTTACGATTTACTATTTAGTAATTCGTGTTGACCCGTGATAGGTGACACCTTGGTAAACTGTACTGACCCGTGATAGGTGGTACGTTTACGAGTTACTATTTAGTAAATCGTGTTGACCCGTGATAGGTGACACCTTGGTAAACTGTACTGACCCGTGATAGGTGGTACATTTACGATTTACATTTTTGGTGAATTGTGCTGACCCGTGATAGGTGGCACCTAGGTAAACAGTACTGGTCTGTGATAGGCGGTACGTTTACGATTCCCGCTTTTTCTTTTAGTAAATCGTGTTGACCCGTGATAGGTGACACCTCGGTAAACTGTACTGACCCGTGATAGGTGGTACGTTTATGATTTACGCATTTTAGTAAATCGTGCTGACCCGTGATAGGTGGCACCTCGGTAATTGGTACTTTGGCCTGCGATAGGCGGTACAATTATGATTTACGGCCCTTCGAGGAGGGTTTTGGTTTGGAATTCCGAGTCCATGCATTTTGGCATATACGCATTGCATTAGGGTGCTTGGCACACGAGTCGTGTTTGATTGAGTTTTATGATTGAGTGATTTGAATTTGATTTATCGTGTTAATTGCGTTGAAAATGCTAAGTGTTATGTGTTGATTATTGTGTGTAAGTATGATGGTTATCGAGATCCCAATTGCCGTGGTAATCGCGTAGAAATTGCTAAGTGTTAAGTTGTGAACTTGATTAGGAATGACTTAGGTTAATTCATGAATTTTTGGAAAAATGATCAGGGAAATCGATTTCCCAATCGATTGGATGGAAGTCAGGGGCTTGGCCAAATGAACAAAATCGATTAGCCAATCGATTTTGTAATCAGTTTTTTTGAAAATCCCTTTCGAAATCGATTGCCCAATCGATTGGCCCTTAAGTCAGGGGCTCAGCTATCCTGTCAATCGATTGCCCAATCGATTGAATCAAGCCAGAGTTCAAAATTTCACTAAAAACCTTCAGGAAATCGATTTGGAAATCGATTGGTATTAAGTCAGGGGCTCCGTTATCCTGTCAATCGATTGCCAAATCGATTGATTCAGCCCAGGATTCTATTTTCATTAAAAATCTTCACCCCAATCGATTGCCCAATCGATTGGCTCAGTGAAAATCCTCAGTTTTAGTTGTATGATTAATTGCTCATGAATCTATCCATGTCTTGTTTTATTATGTGTTAATTAGGAGATCGAGAACTGCATTTTTCCTTCATTTTCATTGGCAATGTACTGTATGAACTTTTCGCATATTGAAAATCCTGTTAAGGTGCATGCTTAGTTGAAAAGTTGTTTTGAGCATTCAAAAACTTAATTGCTATGTGTTAACTGTTATTTTCTGGTTGGTGACCCTTTACAACTATTGTGGAAATCTGGGCTTTGCCCTCAGATGAGAGTCAGGACGGCCCTACCGGTTCGTACCCTACGGACAGGGATGGAGATGGGAACGCTTGACTGCTGTTACGTTAGGGGGATCTCACGGGGCGCGTGGAGATTACTCAGGGCGTATAGCTTTTTGGTAGGATGATCATATTAGGATGATGTATAGGGACTAGGGGTCCTTCTTTTTGGTTTGAAGTATTTTTAGTTTGGAAAACTGTACTTATACAAATATTATCAGTTTGATATCATCTTTGGATGGGTTAATACTCGTTTAACTCTAATGGTTTTCACGCCAACATTAAGTAAACGTAGACATTAAGAGATTCCCCATTCTTAATACTCGTTTAACTTAAACGATTTTCTCAAACACACATTAAGTAAACCGAGATATTAAAAGATTCCCCATTTTTAATACTCGTTTAACTCTAATGGTTTTCACACCAAACGGGGTGTTACATAGACATTAAGAGATTCCCCATTCTTAATACTCGTTTAACTCTAATGGTTTTCAAATTCCACACAAAACAACTCAAACCTATTATCAGATCCAATCCACAACTCATACCAAAACACATCAATTCATTTCTCCACAGAATCCAACCATACACACAACGAATTTCATCAGTATTAAATAAGAACACGTCAAATACGACGTGTAACGACTAGTTACGTGGGTATAAAAATTGAGGTAATAGCGCTAAAGTTGTAAGAATCATATAAGAGAATAAGGTGCTGTAATAAATAATAAATTATTAGAAAGAAGTAATGTTATGAAATCTCAAAAATTTATCCTTACAACTGAAAAATATTTAGTAATTAAAATATCCAAAACTGGGCAAATAGTGTCTAATCCCGACATAAAATGTAATGTAGACATTATGTCTACTTATTCTTGATCTACTAACCTAATCGAAGGAAATCACTCTTCTCAAGGAAGGTAGGACTTCTTAACTCTCGACGTCTCCAACGGTCTCAGTATCTGAAAACAACACTTTAATGAGATACAAAATCCCAGTGAATAATACACACAATTTCAAAACAAGTATTGTTCTCAGCCGGAGCGGTAACCGGAAAAATCAATCATGGCACCCGCCTTCATCCAAAAATATTCTTTAGAACTATTCGTGATATAACTAAGATTTCTCTATAATAACCAACTACTTTCAATAATTAATTAAAAACTCATCAAATAAATTAATGATAATCCACATCTATTATAATCAGATAATTCTAATATACACATTTATTCCACAAAAATAATCAGTTAATTCAATGATGGAGATATACTCCTTCTGCAAAGTGAGTATTATCTAATCATGTGGAGCACCAGCTCATCCAGTGTTGGGTACAAGACCCATTTGTGTGGAGTTTAAACCTCATCTCTTTGTGAAGTTTAAAACCATATATATCTATCAAACACATACAATCCAAATGATTCATATTTTAACAATTATATTCGTCAAATCATATTTATAATATAATATTTCATTTGAATATATAATAACAACAATCGTTCAAGAAAGTATAATAAAACAATCTTTTTAAAGAATATATATCTCTCAAACACATGCAATCTAAATAATTCATATTTTAGCAATTATATTCGTAAAATCATATTTATAATATAATATTTCATTTGAATATATAATAACAACAATCATTCAAGAAAGTATAATAAAGTAATCTTTTTAAAGAATATATATTCAAACAGTCATCAAAATGGTAATTTAACAACAATAATAAATAAATCAATTTATAATCTGTTATCACAATTCATAAAATCTCAATTTTAATAGAGTTAGGTTCTCGACAAAGATATATTTTTATAAGAAAATACCAATCAAAATATCTAACTCTTTTTCCATGCTAAATTTCCAAAATAGATGTACCATGAAAGTTTAAAGGGTGTGATTACTCACCTCTTGAAGCGTTATCCGATAAAAATTCATTCTTTGTCACTCACTATTAACCGTTATCGCATCCGCAAAATACTTTAGCTTCTCTCCAATTCGATATAATTCTACCTTTTGAGAATTTAATTGTGTAGTAATTTTATTTTTCTTAGTGGCTACTTATAGTTAATTACTCATATGATATCCTACGTTTCACAACTAATACGTTACAACAACTTAACCTATAATTTCTACCACTTAATTGGGATTGATTGTTATAATCCAAGCGGTGCAACAATTTAGCCTATATTTTCTACCACTTAATTGGAATTGGTTGAATTAGCCTAATCCCAAAGATAATTATGTAATTAATTCTAAACCCTGAAATTAGGACGTTACACGACGAACACAAATCAACACAATCCACCACTCAAACACAACAAGTTTCATTTAATCAAAATCATACATAATAAGTTTAAATTCATTTTCCACGAAACATTCATCAATATAACCAAAACCTAACTCTAAGATTTTACCCATAAAGCCTTAGATTCATTTTCCCCCAAATCAACACTCTAACCCTAACCAAAAACCTTTCCACACAACCACAGATAAGTCCCTAAATGCAAACTAAAAGTTTGGAAGGAGCCCTTACCTTAACATTAGCTTTAACGTGCGAACACGGTACCGCGAGTAAATCCGGTAAAATCTTCGTTCGCAACGCCGCTTCCAAAGTTGGTTCCCTAGCACCGTAGCGTGGTAGTGAGCAACTTTCCCTTCTATCCCTTCGCGAATCGAAGCTTAGATCTAGATGAAACGAGGAGGTTTGTGTTTGACGGTTTTGAAATCCCTAACAAAGTTTTTCTTCGTTTTCGAATCAAACAAGAAGAGTGAAGTTGCGCTATCACCCACCCAGCCTTGGGTTTCTATTCTTGAACAAAAGGAAGCAAAGAAAAACGAAAATGTAGGAGGGAGGGAGAATTGTCATGCGATAGAGGAAGAAGAAGAAGAAGTTCTCGCGAGGGAAATGTTTTTCTTTCTGTTTTCCTTTCTTCCTTTTTCCTACCTTTCTATTTCCTTTTCCTTTCCTTTTCCCTCCAAACATATATATATATATATTAATTACTTTTAACAAATATCTCCAAATATCTAGATATTTATTAAATTACCATATCACCCATAACGCATTAGATTCTCCGTAAATGATTCACCGCACTTAATTTAATTTATTTATCGACGAGTAATTTTAATCGGCATCAAAATATCTTTTTGATCATATAAACTCCAAAATATTAATAACTTTGGCTAAAAAGCCTCCGAACCAATATCCAAAATACATAAAGTGTACTTTAAAATTATGGGTCTTACAGAAGGTTTTGAATTTTTGAAGAAAATTACATTATTTCAAAAAAACTTCTCATCCAAATATACTATATGAGAGAAAAAAGTAGGAAATAATGTGAAAAAAGAAAAAGATGTAAAAAGTATGTGTTGTATTATTTGATATAAGAAAAGAGAGAGAAATGATATTATTTTTAAAGGACAAATATGCCCTTAAACTAATTTGTTTTCTTATTCTAATTTAATAATTTTTAAGTTTCAATTTATTTAGTTTATTTTAAATTTAAAATTAATTAATATTTCATTTGGTCCCCCAACTTACCCAACTTGTTGGGTTAGTTTTTTTCAATTGACTCCTACATAGCCATGACCGCACAACACAGTATCACCGTTACCACTCAACACCCACAAAACCATCGACGTATAAGAAGAAACGCGTTTGGTCTTGGAATAATTAAATTGAATTTGACCAAAAAAAAAAGAGTTGTTAGTTGAGAGTTGAGAATTGTTGTTAGGTTTGGAAGAGAATGGGAAGAAAAGAATCTATTCATTGTTACTTCTTCCTCACCAGCTTCTTGTTCATCCTCTGGTCGGTGAGTTCTTCATTTCTCTCGTCTTGATCTCACTTTTTGTTTTTTTAGTTCTAAGATTTCTATTACTTTTTTCTTTTTATTTCGTACGAGATCTCATAATTTTTTATATCACCGATCTTGTTATCAGTGTCAGCTTAGGTTATTCAGCATGTGTGTTTCTTCTGATTATTTCTTCTGATTTAGCCACCACCGTCACACCTTGCGGCCATCGAATCTTAACCTCTTTAAGTTGCATCTCAACTTCGTTGTCATCTAACCTCGTCGCCTTTGTAAGTGTTGCATGCCACTATTTTATTTCAGTCTCATTTTTTGCTATTTTTCATTATTCTCGTTTCATTATTCATTGTCGTTAATTGTAGTGAGTTAGGGTTTCGATTTTCTTTTGATTTAGGGTTTTTCTTCTAATTTAGTGTTTTTGTGTGTTGTTTCTTTGAACATTTTCAATGTCGCCATTGCTACATGCATAGAGGTATTGATGTTGATTCAATGCTCCTGTAATTTATTATTTCCATTGTCGCCATTTTCCACTTTGTTGTTTGGGTTTGCTTAGGTTTGTTGGACTTTCAAGTACAAGCTAATGTTTGTCTTGTACTACTTTATTTATTTGCAAGGTTTTTGGTTAGTATAAGATAGTTCGGTGAAAAAATTTTAAATGTGTTGTTTAATTGTCTCACAACATGCTTCAAAATATAGGTTTATATATATGTTAATATTTGTGGTTTTTTGTGTTGTTCTATCAGTTTAATAGGATAGTTGTGAAAAAAACCTTGTGGAGTTTTGTTCTACTTTTGGTGCACAAAACTGCTCCTAGTTTTATTTAGAAAACAATTGAAAACAATTTATTGTTATGACTGCATTTTATATTGTAAGTTGCAGAGAGAATCTTAATTATTTGAGATAGCTAGGTGTTGTGTACTTCTTGGTAAAATGTCTCTTAGCTCACACCAAGAAGCAGAAAGTGGAATGCAGCTAAGGGTGATTTGCCGGCACTTATACAGTAATTAATCGACCGTATACATATATGTATATTGATGCATAGTGTCGACAAGTTTCTCTTGGCTATATTTCGCTTTCTACTTCTATTGTGTGATACTCTTTGCGGACTCTGTTATAACTGTCTTAGATAGTTGTAATTAGGATAGTTAGTTTAGTTTGCTATGTACTTTTTCTGTTAATTTTGCCTTTCATCTTCATCCAAATCAGTTTAGTTAGTTTAGATGGAATGAGAAGAAGTATTATTCAGAATATGCTTAATGGTTCTCACATCAATAGTATAACCATTTTGTGGTTAATTTAGTCTGATATATAGTAAGGTGAAGCAAGCAAGATATATTCTAAATTATTCAACTAACAACATCTATTTTTTACCCATATATCTCATATAGAATATATAACCTACTTTTTCTTCTTTTGCAGTCAATTATGAAGCGAACCAAAAGGTCAACAAAGAAGAGAGTTGTAAAGAAGTGTGGCATATGTTGAAGGCCTGGACATAAGAACTCATATGAATGGAGTATATACTAACATGGGAGTATGTCCACAACATGAGTAAGCTGAAATTCCTCCAATTTTTATGTTTTTCATGAAATCAAATTTGTATCAATTGAAAGAGGTTTCTAATTTTTTTTCCTCATGATACTATAGCTTGTTGTGGGAAAGCTTTGACTGGTAGAGAGCACCTACTTTTTTATGGAAGACTTAAAAATCTTAAAGGTTTAGTCTTGACTCAAGTAAGTTCACTCACTAGAACTCTTACTGTTTGAAATATTAAGATTATTATCAGTGTGTTAGGAGTTTAATTATGTTAGGAGTGTTAAGTTATACAAATTGTACCTTTCAAAATATAAATAGGTGTTTAAGGTTATTGAAAGCAATGAAATTAGAAAGTTGGTATGTCATAATTCTTATGCGATATTTTAAGACAACGGTATGAAGAAGAAGAAGAACATCATTCCATATTATCATTTGTTTGTCAGGGATATTTTAACTATTTGGCTTTCATTATGTTGTTCTAGACAGTAGAAGAATCTTTGAAGAGTTTAAACCTTTTCCATGGAGGGGTTGCTGATAAACAAGCTGGAAAATACAGTGGTGGGATGAAGAAGAGGCTTAGTGTTGCAATTTCATTAATTGGGGACCCCAAAGTTTGTTATTCTTTTCAACCCAATTTGATCATTTTTTCTTTTTCATATTTAAAAAAAAATAGATGATTCAAGTTTTCTTATTATGTAAATGCCAATTCAAATTTAGGTTGTTTATATGGATGAGCCAAGTACTGGATTAGACCCTGCTTCAAGAAAATGTTTATGGAATGTTATCAAGCTTGCAAAATAGGATCGTGCAATCATTCTGACAAGTATTCTCTCGCTCTTTCATGGATTTTTTTCGCACTATATTCTACTTGTTGTTTATGCTGTAGATATATTAGCTAGCCTGTGTTATATTTGATTCCATAACATGATAAAATTTGATTTTATGCTTTCAGCACATTCTATGGAAGAGGTGGAGGCCTTATGCGATTGATTAGGAGTATTTGTAATTGGTAACTTGCAGTGCATTGGAAATCCAAAGGAGGTACTTGCTCAAGTGATATGCTTTAATCAAAGTGTATTTCAAAATGAAACTGTTAAATGGGTTTGTCCATAAACTGTTATTTTACTGATCTGGATTCCCCAAATTGCATGCATTTATGCAGTTAGTAGCTCAGCATCATCAGATCTTGATTGAACAACTCAGATTTTGAGTTCACTAAAATGGTTTTAAAAGTATTTGAAATGCATGTGCACTCAATATATGCATTATTATGCATCTTCTACAGCGCTTATTTGAAAAACGCTGTAAAATGTGCACTCAATATATGCATTATTATGCACCTTTTACAATGCTTATTTGAAAAAGCGCTGTAAAATGTGCACTCAAGATATTCATTATTATGCATCTTTTACAGTGCTTATTTGAAAAAGCATTGTAAAATGTGCACTCAATATATGCATTATTATGCACCTTTTACATCGCTTATTTGAAAAAGCGCTGTAAAAGGTGCATTCAATATATGCATTATTATGCACCTTTTACGGCACATTTTCAAAGCAGCGTTGTAGAAGGTGCATTCAATATATGCATTGTTATTCACCTTTTACAACGCTTTTTTCCAATAAGCGCTGTAAAAGGTGCATTCTTATTTTAGTTTTATTTAAAATCGTTGTAAATGAAATTTTTAAAAAGCGCTTTTTGGTTTTTTATGGCATTTTTTTAGAAAGCGCTGTCTTTTAATTTTTTTCCAAAATCATTTTCATCCAGTATCAGTTCACACAATCATTTCACAATCAGTACATAAAAACATAACTATATAACTTGACTAACTTTATAACTTAATTTACACAACAACATAACATATTCAGATACATATATAACTTAACTACATATACATATTCAGATATTGTACAACAACACATATTCATATACATATTCAAATATTGTGCCCTATTCATATACATATAACTAACATTATTACACAGAACAGAACTAGCTACCATATATTCAGATCCATTGCAGTTTGCTATTTCCCAGCAAATCAAATAATTTTCATTTCAGCACATACTGAAATTGAACATAAATAGTTTGATTCCTATCAACAATCTCTTAGAGTATGTTGGACTGGAATTGTCAAAGTATTGTGCAATATAAAAATTGAACATAAATAAGTTAGAATCAAATATATACATAATTTATATATGAAAATCAAATAATGAAAATACCGTACCGTTTCTGGGATAATAGTTTGATTCCTATCAACAATCTCTTTCATGAATCGCAATACATAGTACCCACAGTCGATGTTATTAGTTTGATGAGGGCACTATAAAATAAAACATATAATTCAGTAAAATATTTGTGCATTGATTGTAAAGGCATGTGTTTGTAAATGAAAATTTAAAGGCATATATATCAAACCTTTATTGGAATCCATGTGATGTTATTAGACTTGTGCTTCGACACTGTAGCACCTCTTTGAGCTCGAAAAACTTGTAAAGCACTATCCAATAAATAAATGTGATTATTATAGCATTAACAAACACATTTATATATATATATATATATATGTAAGAAATAAATTAATATTACTTACGTGTCGAACATAGTCTTTTTATCGAAGTGATTGTTGTAATTGTCGTGCAAGGGATCTAAATAGTATATAAATTCAGAGGTCGCATTGATTGGAAATAGCACCCAATGTTCCCTACAACAACAAAAATTTGGTTGGCAATTATGTTTACACAACTAATAAATTAAGATTTCATAAATTAAAAAAGATATAAATAAATAATAGATAATTATGTACCTTGAATTATATGGTTCAAAGAACAACTTATCATTCTCTATATTTCCTAATAAGATATCTACAATGAATTTCTTTACATTCAATGGATCGAGTTTACACATCGAAAGCTTATTCGGAGACAAGAATGAATATCTATTTGACAATCTCCGAATATAGCTTTATTCATGCTTATGATGCGTGAATCGTTGTTGCTTCCCATATTCATTTTTACTTGGATGTCAAGACACGACCCGTACTTAGCAAGACATGGCTGACTTATTTTAGGAGCAGCAACGACTGATTTTCCCCGATCCAGTTTTTTAGCTGCAACTTTGGCAGCGTTATTACCCTCCAGCTTTTGAAGTTTGCCAACTTTATTACCCTCCAGGTTTTGAGGTTTGCTGGCTTTATTTTGCTGTGCGGGCGATGTAATTGATTCGTTTATGGGAATCTTTTTATCATTCGCTTTAGGCTTTTTCAGAATCTAAATATAAATGTGAAATTAAAGTTAGTAGCGGAAAAAAATCAGCAATTAGATATACATATCAATTAAACATACATTTCAATTAATTAAACATACCTTATCGAGGGCAACAAGATGTGTGGGCCATGCCGCGTAACTACCAACTGCTTCTCCAAAAAACTTCAAATTCATATCTGCATTGTTGTCAGGTATATGCAACGGTGCATTTGGTTCCAAAGCAATAACATGTGATACTTTGACATGGCCCGCAGGGATCGGTGTGTTGTGTAATATTTCTCCCTAAGTATTGTACAATGTTCCTTTTCCGACCTTCCGATGAGTAGGGGAGGATAAGTACAACACACAAGGAGTGACACCCTAAATCAATGGTTAATACATAAGTAAGTAATTAGTTACCTTGGGAAGACTTTTGAGACCAATGTTGCAACTCGCGTTTTCACTCTCCATTTGTATTTCACGATGGAGCGAATCTGGGAGTTGCTTGTCTTTATTCGTCTTCACCTACCACTTGCTTTGATAGAAGTTTGAGCTTCTCTAATACTTCCTCATTGGATGGATTTTGGCGCTTCTCTTGTGAAAAATAGCTTTTAGGAGTTACACCAAATCCTTTCCCCCTCACGCGACCGAAATATTCAGGAACATTAAACACTTTACCGAGAATATCCCTGCAAGTAGCTTTGTTTTCCTCTTGATTTTCTGAACTTTGTTCGATATTCTCCTAAAATACATGTAGGATTAAAAAGATAAGTTCAATATCATTTTTAAAATACAATATTAAAAAATATTAAAGTGATAATATTAAAGTGATAAAATACAATATTAAAAAATATTAAAGTGATAATATACTTCCACAAAGTTCTATTACTTTTTGAATATTTTCGTTATCAACCACTCCATCCTTATTTACACGAGCTTTCTTCCACAAGATATGACGACCCAACGGTTAATCGGATTGGGTGTCTTGTTGCTATTCGTTAAGATCATAAACAAATTATTAGTTAGAAACTGTAGTTTATAATACAAATTCCCTCATTATATAAAATTGATGTTTAATTACTTACAAGTTTTTGATCTAGATGTGCATATCCCATACGTGATTTTTTGTATGGGTGCGTCTGATTTTTTGTCCGCTCGCAATTTTCCTTACTTATATTCTATATAAAAAAAAATAACAATCGTGTAAAAATTTAAAATACGCTATGAATATGAATAATAAAACACAAATGCTAATAAATTAATCACTTACCACAAATGCGAGGTCCGAACGTTTTGAGAGGTGAGATCTAAAACCTCGGTGTATTTTCCCGGCAACTCTCAAGACGTAATTATTTCTCACCTCATCAAGAACAAAAGCAGTTTGCAAGCGAAATAAAGATATAGTTTGAGTAAAGTATTTGAATGGAAAAAATTATAAATGACAAAAGAGTGGATCAAAAAAGTTACTTGTATATCATTCCACAGTATATGTTTCGCATCCTTCAACGCCTTATCTCTCCAATCATCAATTGTAATGGGGATATTATGACGAACAATAGTCCCAATGTGCTTACAAACATGGAGTTGTTGGGGTCAATTGGCTGACCACTCTCATTCCATCCAACCTAATAAACTCATATAGTAAGTACATGGTTTCAAAAAAGATAAAAAATAAACAGCAAACAGAGTATAGTATACCTCAAATTTTATGCCACTACTCCTTGTTTTTATGGCCTTTTGCATGATGGTTGCACCACGTTTGATTTTATTTTCGTAAGTCTTAGGATTGACAACTTCCTCATTTTGACAATCTAAATCTTTGTTGGTATTCATTTATCTACAACAAGTTCAACATGCAGTAGTCTAATTACGTATCAATATAAGTTCAAATGCATTTTAGTGATAACAAAAAATTAATAACATCAATACCTGAATAGTGAGGATTCAAAGAAATATGTAATGCGCATAAATACGGTTCGCAGAAACTGAAGTATGGTTCGAAGAAATACGTAATGAGGGTAACGTTTTTTTAATGAAAAGAGATGGTTCGTGGATGGGAGATAATGTTTATATATTCGTGGATGAAAATAGATGATTGTCGAAATGAGAGAATTGAGAGAGATGATATGGTTCACAAAGGAAGAGAAGAATGATGAAGAGGAGATGACAGTGAAGTTTACGTAATGAAGAGGAAACTGAAGCAGTTTACTTTTATATATAAAACTCTATTACAACGCTTTTTTAGAAGCCTTTTACGGCGCTTGTTGGAAAAACGCTCTAAAAGGCCTCCTTATTTTATTTTTAAAAAGGCTCTTTTATAGCACTTATTCTACAAGCGTTGTAAAAGACCTCCTTGTTTTCTTATGTTATATGACTGTTTTTTTAAAAGCATTTTACAACGCTTTTTCAAATAAGCGCTCTGAAAGGCCTCCTTATTTTACTTTTAAAAATGCTCTTTTACAGCGCTTGTAGAATAAGCGTTGTAAAAGACCTCTTTGTTTTCTTATGTTATATGACTGTTTTTTTAAAAGCCTTTTATAACGCTTGTTAGAAAAGCGCTCTAACCGGCCTCCTTATTTTATATGATTTCAAAACAGAACAGATCAACAAATTTCAAAAAAGAAAAGATTTTATATGATTTATTATGTAACAATTTATCTGTTTTGGTGACAACAACAAATTAATAAATACGGTACCTGAAGCAACATATCCAATTTTTTTTAAAGGAGGAGCAGTAAATGGTCGTACAATACGTAGTGGAGAGGAGGGTTCCCAGAGTAGAGGATGAGGGTTCATAAATTTGTTTTTATTTATTTAAAGTAAATGATTGTTATTTAAAGTGAATGATTTTACAGCGCTTGTGTAATAGGCGCTGTAAAAGGTTCTTTAATTATGTGAATTCGCAAGGCTTTTACAGCGCTTGTAACAAACGCGCTCTAATAGGTCATTTAATTATTTGAATGCGCATGTCTTTTACAGCGCTTGTAAATAAAGCGCTTTAATAGGTCATTTAATTATTTGAAAGCGCATGTCTTTTACAGTGCTTGTCCCAAAAGCGATGTAAAACCTTATGTGAGGGCGCTTCATTTTACAGCATTTTGTGTAAAAGCGCTGTAAAACATTATGTGAGGTCGCTTCATTTTACAGTGCTTGCGTACAAGCGCTCTAAAAGCCTTGTAAACATTGTGTGCAAACGCTATATGACCCTACAATAGCGCTTTTTCCACAACGCTTGTCAAAAAAGCGTTGTTATATGCTCTGTTATTTTTAAAATATATTTACAACAACACTTGTATTTAGTAAGCGCTGTAAAATGCGCACTATAAAATGTCATTTTTGGCGTAGTGTTACAACTTGTCTACATCCATCGCAAATGCCAAACACAAACAACGAAGGGTGAGTATTGAAATTATGTAATAATATAAGATAAACGAGGAGAACACGCAATTAGTCAAATCAGCACAAACATGAGAAACACTCAAGATCATCATATCAAAGGTTAATCTAAATCAATCACAATAGAGCCGTCACAAGGATGAAATGCTATGCATGTCCTATACTCTATACTTCTTCATCATTTGGTACCATTCTACTCTAGAAGTACTTAGTTAGGAGGCCTGATACTTAGGGGTGAGAATAGGTCAGGCCAGGTCAGGCTTTGAAAGGCCTGAGCCTGGCCTACGATTTATTTTTTTGGCCTAAGCCTGGCCTACGACCTATCATAGGCTTTTTTTTTTGCCTGGCCTGACCTTTTTAATAGTTTGGCCTTTTTAATAGTTTGGCCTGACCTGGAAGCCTTATTAAAAGCCTTTTTAAATGCAGCCATTATTACCTCTTAAACAAATAAGGAACAACTACTGAGTGATTGACTAATTGAACGGTTACCGAATATGAAACTACTACCTAATATAGAACCACTACCGAATATGGAACGACTAGTGAATATGGAATGATTACTAAGTGATTGCCTAATTGATAGAATTTAAAATAGAAAATAATATTATTAATATAACAATAAAAAAAATATTAATAAATAATAAATATATATAGGTTGGCCTGTCAGGCCTAATAGGATTTTTTTATATGCCTGAGCCTGACCTATTTAAATAAATAGGCTTCAAAAACAAGTTGAGCTTAGCCTTTTTATTAAATAGGCCAGGCCAGGCCATAGGCCCCTATGAACGGCCTAGCCTATTCTCATCCCTACTGATACTATGCCACTACAAGAGTGGACAGATAATTAGTGAATGACCAATTCCTCATAGATCCCATCAACTCATCCCGTGACACATATACGTGACGGTCGGGGTACTCTTGTGTCGTGTGGTAGTTCTCGGTCTTAGGGAATAACCCACTAATCCACTTAAGAATGCCCCTCTAGAGGTACCCCCAAGGTCTATCACTCTTACCTTACAGTTCGATTGTAGCCCTCTACCATTAGACTCATTCAGTTGTACTTCCCCGAATCACTAGGTTTGTCAAACCCTCCTTATATGATGACAAAATATTCCTAACTCCAAAATTTACAACACATATTTCAGTTTGCCTTCACAATATTCATCATTATATATGTAAATTCGTCAATCACAATAAATTCCCAATATTTGGTTTACACTACTCAAAATACACAATCCAGTTTCATCAATCACATAATAAGGAATCAATTAGGTGGCACAATCAAGTAGTATCACAATTTCAATCAAGTAACAAGAACACTCAAGTACATATCATTCAGACACTAACAATGAACATAAGATCTCATAAAATCATACGATATGCAATCTTGATGTAAATAAATTGACGACAATTCTATAGGTTGCTAAATTATATTTTAGTCCTCACTATTACCATTCATATATTACTAATTAATTATTATTACTCAATAGGGCTCGACTGTACGTAGTAAGCCCCAAATGAATATCTGGGAATTTCGGTATTTTCGTTCATCCCACGTTATTTTATACTCATAAAGTCGAACCTCCTCTCACCCCTTACCTTGGCTGATGATTTTTCCCACCGAAGCCAATCCTCTAAATTAATATGTTGCGTCTTCGCCAACCACCGCCTCTAATAGTCCGCGAAAGAAAAAACATCAACGGAACAACCAAATACAAATTAATTATTTGCTCCAATAAATAAATAATTTATATATTAATAATACATAAATTAATTATCTGCTATTTGTAATATAACTCCAAAAATATATTTAATATCATCAGAATATACATATTAATATACTAACTTAAAACAATTTCTAATTTTAATTAAAATAAGATAGAATCCCATATTTAAGTAATTATGGCGTATATATATAGTCTAATGTTAAAAATAGGTAACCAATATGACATATGTAACAAAACTAATAGTAGTTATATTTTATTTAAATTAATGAATACTGTAGGCAATCTTTAATTATAACTAAAATAAAATAAAGTATTTTATATGTAAAAGTATTGTCGGATATCTATTCAGTATTAATGTACTTCGATTATATTAGGGCTATTATTACAAATACAAAAATTAAATAAAAATAAAAAGAACACATGTACAATATTGCTATAATTTGTATAAAGTATAAAAATAAAAATTATAAGAATTAACACAGGGACTACAAGAGGTATAAGAGGACAATTTTAACAAAACATCACGTAATAAGAGGAGGAGAGTACAAAAGGCATAAGAGTAAGAACGACGACATGAAATATGAAAACATTTTATGAAAGGTGTAACACCCCGTTTTTCTAAGCGAGGGTGTATTTTTTTTTCAAAAGAATTAAAATAAAATAGAGAATTAAATAAGGTAGAATACATTTGGATAAATATTTAAGTCGTAACACAACGACGATTATGTCAACAGAATTTACAAGCAGCGAAATAGTTTTTGAAATACGAATCCAAAGTATTTACACGTCAAAAGTTGGTACATGTAACCCATCGAAAATAACATGTCAAGCTGACAATATTAGTATAGGTACAGTCTTCCATTTTAAAATAAATACAATACAAAAGAAAGACATCTGATCCCTCTATGTCAACCTAATTTGATCATTTTACAAGACAACTAAACACCCTGAGTGATCTCCATAGCTGCAGTCAAGCGTTCCCATCTCCATTCCCGTCCGTAGGGTACGAACCGGTAGGATCGTCCTGACTCTCATCTGAGGGCAAAGCCCAGATTTCCACAATAATTGTAAAGGGTCACCAACCGAAATTAACAGATAACACATAACATTTAAGTTTTAAATGCATAAAATAACCTTTCAACTAAGCATGCACCTTAAAAGGAATTTCCATATGCTAAAAGTTCATATAATGCTTGCCAATTAACAATGAACTCAAAATGAAGTTCTCAAATCATCAAGTAATACATAACTGACCAAAGCATTGATAAGGACTTTTGCTGAGCCAATCGATTGTCTAACTCAAAATAAGGACTTTTGCTGAGCCAATCGATTGCCAAATCGATTTGGTCTGTTCTGCTGAGTTTCTGCATGACCAAATCGATTTCTAAGTCGATTTTGTCAGTTTTGATGAGTCCCTGTGTTGCCAAATCGATTTCCAAATCGATTTTGGCAGTTTTGCTGAGTTCCTGCCTCTCTGCCAATCGATTTCCAAATCGATTTCTTAAAAGATTTTAGACAAAACATTCAGTAAATAAGTCATTAAGAGATTCCCCATTCTTAATTCTCATTTAACTTAACGATTTTCAAGACAAAACATTCAGTAAATAAGTCATTAAGAGATTCCCCATTCTTAATTCTCATTTAACTTAACGATTTTCAAGACAAAACATTCAGTAAATAAGTCATTAAGAGATTCCCCATTCTTAATTCTCATTTAACTTAACGATTTTCAAGACAAAACATTCAGTAAATAAGTCATTAAGAGATTCCCCATTCTTAATACTCATTTACTGAAACGATTTTCAAAAACGAACATTAAGTAACCGAGACATTAAGAGATTCCCCATTCTTAACGCCCAGTTAACTTAAACAATTTTCCAAACAAAATAATAAGTAACCGAGACATTAAGAGATTCCCCCTCCTTAACGTCCAGTTAACTTAAACGGTTTTCAAAACAAAATGTTAAGTAACCGAGACATTAAGAGATTCCCCATTCTTAACGCCCAGTTAACTTAAACGATTTTTCTTTAAAACAAAATATTAAGTAACCGAGACATTAAGAGATTCCCCATTCTTAACGCCCAGTTAACTTAAACGATTTTTCTTTAAAACAAAATATTAAGTAACCGAGACATTAAGAGATTCCCCATTCTTAACGCCCAGTTAACTTAAACGATTTTTCTTTAAAACAAAATATTAAGTAACCGAGACATTAAGAGATTCCCCATTCTTAACGCCCAGTTAACTTAAACGATTTTCAAAAACAAATATTAAGTAACCAAGACTTTAAGAGATTCCCTATTCTTAACGCCCAGTTAACTTAAACGATTTTCAAAAACAAATATTAAGTAACCGAGACATTAAGAGATTCCCCATTCTTAACGCCCAGTTTACTTAAACGGTTTTCAAAACAAAATGTTAAGTAACCGAGACATTAAGAGATTCCCCATTCTTAACGCCCAGTTAACTTAAACGATTTTTCACAAACAAACGCACATTAAGTAAACGAGACATTAAGAGATTCCCCATTCTTAATACTCATTTAACTTAATGGTTTTCAAATTTCACACAACACAAACTCAACAAATTCTCACATCAAAACATATCAATTCATTTATTCACAAATCCAACCATACACATATCAAATTTCATCAATATCAATTAAGAGCATGTCAAAAACAACGAACACAAATCGACACAATCCACTACTCAAAACACACAAGTTTCATTTACTCAAAATCTTACATACGTGAGGTAAATTCATTTTTCCCAAAACAATACTCCAATCCTAACAAAATTCGTTTCCACACAACCACAGATAAGGCCCTAGATGCAAACTAAAAGTTTGGAAGGAGCCCTTACCTTAACGTTAGCTCTAACGTACGATTACAGCACCGTGAGTAAATTCGGTAAGATCTTCGCTCGCAACGTCGCCTCCAAATTGGTCCCCTAGCACCGTGGCGTGGTAGTGAGCAACTTTCCCTTCTAACTCTTCGCGAAATGAAGCTTGGATCTAGAAGAAACGGAGGGGTTTGTGTTTGAATCTCAAATACCGTTTTTCTTCGTTTTCGAATCAAAGAGGAAGAGTGGAGTTGCGAAATCCTTGTTCTAACACTCACCCAACCTTGGGTTACTAGTCTTGAAGAAAGAAAGCAACGAAAGACGAAAATGGAGGAGAAGGGAAAATGGGGGGTCACGCGTAGGGAGGAAGAAGATGGAATTCTGAATTTTCTTTCCTTCCTTTTTCCTTTCTTTGTTTTTCCTTCCTTTCTATTTCCTTCTTTCCTTTATATAACCTTTTCTTTTCCTTTTCCTTCCTTCTAATTTCCTTTCTTTCTATTCTCTCCAAGCAAACATATATATATATATATATATTAAATATAACTTAACAAATATCTCAAAATGTCTAGATATTTGTTAAATTACCATTTCACCCGTAACGCATTAAATTCTCCGTAAAGGATTTACCGCACTTAATTTAAATTTATTTATCGACGAGTAATTCTAAACGGTGTCAAAATAACTTTTTGATCCTATAAACTCCATAATATTATTAACTTTGGCTAAAAAGCCTCCGAGCCAAAATCCAAAACATATAAAATACATAAAGTGTACTTTAAAATTATGGGTCTTACAAAAGTAATAACAAAAAATGCCACAAACATTTAACTACGTAACATTCGTAAAATTAGGAATCAACCACAATATTTCCTAATTGAAACCTCATGAGTGGTAAATATAGTATAAAATTACTTTATATAGCAGCTCAAATAACTAGCATCATAATTGGAATATTCGTGATCAACATTTGATAATTTACAACTACAATTTAGAATAAGAATGATAAGAAAAATAAATTCGAAACGGAATTGATAATTTTCCACAAATACATATAAGACTAGAGATTAAAAAGTGCACATAACATTCAATTGTGACAACAATTATGTTGAACATCAAATTATTTTACAAAGGT
>NC_021164.2:15544689-15552189 GCF_000331145.2 Cicer arietinum | reverse complement strand
TAATCTCAACACAAGACTCCTCACAAGTTTCACTAAAAGAGACTTAAGATTGTCTTTTATTATGAAAAAAAAAAAAAAGAGATCAAAATCACACATAAGAATCTATATGGCACGTAGTAGAAACAAATAACGAACATGCATAACCATAGTACAATAAGAAAATATCTTTACGTAGCATCTCATAATTGAATTGGTAGTTAAAATCACTTAAAAATAGTGTAAGAAACTTAATGGCCCAAAATAGTAGCTAAGGTTGTCTAATAAAGTAAATAGATAAGCATTGGTGGGTCATCTTTAATCAATTCTTTAAAAGAACTTGTTTCCCAAAAATAAAAGAAAATAAATACAAGAATTCAAATTACGCTTACTCATTTAAAATTAAAATTCAACGTTTGCTAATCTTGTAAAAGAAGAATATTATAACACATCCACGTCAAAATAAATAAATAATTCATGCTTAGCAAAACATAGCATACACAACCCAATGACTTATGCATAATAACTAATGCAATACGATGAACAACACGCTAACACATAAGCATCATATCCAATTCTTATATTAAAATGAAAGCAGTTAACAGATATGTTGGTTTGCGAAATAAAACATAATACCAATTCTAAAAGTACCAAATACCTGTATTATATATCATATGTAATCAATATTTAAATTAATCTACCACACTATGTAGTTCTACCCACAAGATTGGTTCCTTGGAACTTTATACAACAACTTAAGGTCTTATTAAAATAATTCGGCCTAATACATCTATATAATACATTTATTTAGTTTAATCAAATAACTTAGCAGGAATTTACCACTATTAATAAAATACTTATGCCATTATAGGTGTGCGTATCATGATGTACGTCTTACACAAGAAGCAAAATTTGCTATTTTCTTTTACAGTAGAAACTATTTTTTTTTTCAAACAATTAGATCACTTAAATGTATCTTTGAGTGACAAACATACTTTAGACTAATCGAACTAAAATTAGAAACCGTTCATAACAACGAGTTGTTATTATTCTTTCATCCACGCTAAGTTACTAGGATGATCAATCCCTCTTATTTATGTAGTCGGTTACTCAGAAAAATAACAACTGTAATCATTAAATTCTATAGTAATTATTAAAAGACTTTTAACGCAATCAAAAAGTGTGAAGGCGTCGTCACGTCTTCCACTCCATCACATGTTAGAATTCTTTTAGTTATTACTCACGTATAATAATTAATTGAAAATGGCAATAATAAAACCTATAAAATAAGACCATTAATAACATATAACATACCTTTTATCAAATAGAAATCATTACTTTCGATTACTCTCATACAAATAAACAAAATTATTTTCTCATACATCTTTTGTTTTGCTGTACATATATTTTTTTTGTACAAGTACCCCTATATTTATACAAAAATATGTTTTTTTTTTGTACAAATACAGGGGTACTTATACCAAAAAAAATATGTCCAGCAAAAGAAAAGATGTATCCATATGTGATCAATACAGGTAGGACATAATTAATTTTAACAAACTAAGATCCATAATGAAATAAAAACACAATAACAAATTTAAAGATCAAAAGCAATAAACCCCTCTTTATTTATTTTTATTTTTCACCTAATTGAAAATCCAAATGCCTTGAAATGTTGTTTTGTCTTAAGACAATGCGTCAATCCAATTCAAAATTCGTCATTTGAAGACTCGTTGTGAACTCTATATTGAAACTAGTTATACTCTTTGTTCTCAATACCTACTCTAATGGTAGTAGTAGTATGACACTCTAAATCACAATAAATCATTAAGACTTAAAAAAAATAATCTGCAACACACTTTCTTTTTAACTTAACAATCACTAGAGTCTCTGAGCAACAATCAACCAAAAACAATTATCTACACAACCTTCGTTAAATTACTAGTTTATGAATTCTTCGTTATGTTCTCTTTTCTAACAACTAGCCTCAAACCTAGAATCTATACCTTAACTTCAATTACCATCTTAAACTCATGATTATGTTTTACTTCCTAAGAAGTTCTTACGAAATGCCAACTAGAAAGTCTAGCACCTAAAACATAGAAATTAAGAGTCTGAAAAGATTTTAAAGTAGATAAACAAATTAAACATCATTAAGCATATAAATGAACAACCATTTTTATACAATTGTTTTAAACAAGTTAGAATTATTTGTAACTGAGTTTGTATAATTATATTAATCGTTTCAAGTTTGATTAAATCCCACCAACACAAAATTTGAAAACACATAAAATATTATATAATGTACAATGCATTGAAAATCACAACACTCAACATTTTGGCATAGCAAACAACAAAAGCTCCATACAAATCTAATCAATAATAGTAAAAGAAAATCACACAATTAACAGGTACACAAACCGTCTCAATAGACACATTGTCCACACGGTCTGATTGGACAGACCAACTCTAATACCACTAATGTGACACACCCTAAATCCCAAATAGCAAAAATTAATTTTCTTATTTTTAATTCAATAAAATTCTTCAAATAAATAAATGTACAAACTTCCAAACATATATATATATATATATATATATATATATATATATATATATATTTTAAGGTAAATAGTATTACGTAATCATAAACAAGTCACATAAATCCAAAATTTTCATCAAACTTAACAACTCAAAATCATAATATCAAAGAATAAAATACTTTTTGAAGTACACGTACATAAGTTTAATATTAAGTGTAAATGTAGTCCCAACTCAATGTCACTATCAGAGCGGGAATTCCCAAAATAAGAGACGCTCAAAATAACATGAATACAATGCATATAATAAGAGTCTTCAAGACAGGACGACTTCCACCTCCCTGATGGTACTAGTCATCACTTGTAGCTTACATATCGTTTGCATCCATCGCAAATGTGAAACCCTAACCCCAAATAAAAGAAAAATTAAATTTTCATATTTTTAAAACTATGAACTTCTTCAAATAACTAAATATACAAACTTTCAAACATATTTAGTTATTCTTAAGGTAAAGAGTATCACATAATCATAAATACATCAACTAAATCTAAAGGTTCCATCAAACTTAACAACTTGAAATCACGATATCAGATAACAAAATCCGTTTTGAAGTACACATATGTTTAATAATATTAAGTGCGAATGTAGTCTCAATCCGATGTAACTACCAGAGCGGGAATCCCCAAAAAGAAAATATGTTCAAAATAACATTAACAAAAGATAGATAGTAAAAGTCTTCAAGATAAGATGGTTTCCTACATTTCAAGAGTATTAGTCTTCACCTACAACTTGCAGCTCGTCTACGTCCATCGCAAACGCCAAACACAAACAACGAAAGGTGAGTTTCGAAATTATGTCACATTATAAAATACATGAGGAGAACACGCAAGCAATCAAATTATAACAATCTCAGAAGCATTCAAGTGTATAATATCAACGGTTCATCAAATTCATTCACAATAAGGCAGTCACATGGGTGAAATGCTATGCATGTCCTAAACTCTATACTTCATCATTTGGTACCATTCTTGTAAGACCCATAATTTTAAAGTATACTTTATGTATTTTAGTGTATTTTGGTATTGAACTCGGAGGCTTTTTAGCCAAGTTATTAATATTTTGGGAGTTTATATGACCAAAAAGATATTTTGATGCCGATTAGAATTACTCGTCGATGAATAAATTAAATTAACTGCGGTGGATCTTTTACGAAGAATTTAATGCGTTATGGGTGAAATGGTAATTTTAATAAATATCTAGATATTTTGTGATATTTGTTAAAAGTAATTAAAATATATATAAATATCTTTATGTATATATTTGTTTGGGGAGAAAAGAAAAGGATATAAAAAGGAAGGAAGGAAATAAAAAGAAAAGAAATAGAAAGGAAGGAAAAAGAAAGAAAGGCAAAGGGAAGGAAAGAAAGAAATCTAAATTCATCTTCTTCCTCTGTCGCGTGAACCCTTCTCCCTCCTTCCTCCATTGTTATTCATTTTTTGCTTTCTTTGCTTCCTTTAAGTTCGAGAATTGAATCCCAAGGCTAGTGGGTGAGAAAGATCAAGTTCTCAACTCCTTCCTCAAAAATTGGTACTTTGGCCTGCGATAGGCGGTACAATTATGATTTACAGCCCTTCGAGGAGGGTTTTGGTTTGGAATTCCGAGTCCATGCATTTTGGCATATACGCATCGCATTAGGGTGCTTGGCACACGAGTCGTGTTTGAATCAAGTTATGATTGAGTGTTATGTATTGATTTTGTGTGTAAGTGTGACTGATTGTAAACTATTTCGAAACTCAAGTTGTCGTGGTAATTGTGTTGGAATTGCTATGTGTTATGTATTGATTATCGTGTGTAAGTGTGATGGATTGTAAAACTATTTCGAAACCCAATTTGTCGTGGTGATTGTGTGGGAATTGCTAAGTGTTAAGATTTGGAGTTGTGTATGAATGTGATTGAATTAGTTTATGTATTTTTGGAAGGATAAGCAGGGAAATCGATTTCCCAATCGATTTGGGAAGTTACAGGGGCTCAACTATTTATAAAATCGATTTCCCAATCGATTTGGCCATGCAGGAATTCAGCAAAACTGACAAAAATCGATTTGGAAATCGATTGGCATTAAGTCAGGGGCTGAGCTATGCTGTCAATTGATTGCCCAATCGATTGAATTAAGCCCAGAATTCAAATTTCACTAAAAACCTTCAGGAAATCGATTTGGAAATCGATTGGCTTAGTAGGAATTCTTATTTTGAGTTAGATAACAGATTGCTCATTGATTTATCAATGTCTTGGTTAGTTATGTATTACTTGATGGATTGAGAACTTTATTTTGTTTTCATTGTTATTTGGCATGTGTTATATGAACTTTTAGCATATGGAAAACCCTTTTAAGGTGCATGCTAAGTTGAAAGGTTATTTTGTGCATTTAAAACTTAAATGTTATGTGTTATCTGTTAATTTCGGTTGGTGACCGTTTACAACTATTGTGGAAATCTGGGCTTTGCCCTCAAATGAGAGCCAGGACAATCCTACCGGTTCGTACCCTGTGGATGGGAATGTAGAGGGGAATGGCTGATTGGAGCTATGTTAGGAGGATCTTACGGGGCGCGTGGAGATCACTCGGGGAGTTTAGTTTGTTTTGGAGAATGATCAGATTAGGTTGACATAGAGGGAACAAACGTCTTTCTTTTGAATTGTATTTATTTTAAAATGGAAGACTGTACCTATACTAATATTGTCAGCTTGACATGTTATTTTCGATGGGTTACATGTACCACTTTTTGATGTGTAAATATTTTGGATTCATATTTTGAGAAACTTTTCCGCTGCTTGTAAATTATAATGACTCAATTATTTATCCAAAGGTATTTCCTTATCAGAGCTTTGGGTTGGTTTTCTTTGGGGGCTGTGGAACCTTTGGTTATAGATTGTAGGTCAACCTGTAAGTTGGGAGTAATTATCTGATCATGCGTCGGTTTAGGTTGTTTGGGTTGTCAAGTCCAAAATAGTTATTATGTGCTGTTATATTCGAAACTTAGTTTTGGAATTATTCGAAGTGGTGTGTTAACACTTCTTCTTGATGTTGGTTTTTCGGAAACACTACCTCCAAGAGAGAGAGGTTGCAAGAGGGTAAACGTCAAGGGATGATCAAATGGTTGGAGCTATAAATAACACGTGGATTTTGTTGTTGCACGAACTGCTGCAAAGACTCTGCGGGATCTGGAGAAGAGGAAAAAAGAGATCGTTAGAATATTTTCGTCGTTACCATCCTCCAAAGTTCAAGGGTGATGAGGACTCAGGAAAAGAGTTGACTAGTGGGTTCAAGAAGTGGAAAAGATCTTCGAGATGACGGATTGTCAGGCAGAGTTGAAGCAAATCATGACGACATGGAATTTATAAAATGGTTCCAAGGACACATAAGCTATGTGTTGGTGTAAACTCGAAGATGATGAGTATGGATGGATTAACATTAGACTAATAAGGGATTTCAAGTAAAGATCTAAGTTGAGGACTTTTGTTAAGAAAAGTATTAGATGTTTTCCTGGTAGATTTCAGGATGAAACTGGATGAAGTTTGACAACTGTCAAAGAGATGTGAACATCATGGAATTGTTGAGAAAATGAGGCTTCCATTTGGGATAACATTTGGTGCTTAGGTGTCAATGAAAGAGACTGGTATTGAAGTTAAGGGAGCGTTGCACATTAGGAGTGAATACTCCTTTGGATAGATAAAATACGCTTTGAGGAATTGTCGATACCTTGAGGGGAAAAGTCGAGCATTCGAGTTAGAATAGATTCGCAACTTGGATTATTGAGTATGAATCTCATAACGAGTGTAGGAGTGAGACCATGTATTTAGTTGATAAGTGACAAATCTCCTGGTGGTTTAGGAGATAGTAAGTATGGATAGTGATATTGGATGAAACTATAGACACGTAAGTGTGAATTTTGAGCGATGTTCGGCAAAACATAATGAGTTAGGCCTTGATGTATTGAACTCTATGTTACCATTAAGTGGAATTTGAAGTATCGAGTACGGGAATACTTCGAGATGGCGGTAATATAAGTTTTGAGAGTCTATTAAAGGATGGGAATTACTAAGAGGATGTTAATATTTTGATAGGTCAGAAGGATTATTCGAGATTTGATTTGGGACCCTAAAATGGTTGATTTTTTCTTTTTTGTTGATGATTTAAAATCTGCAAGGTTGGATGAAGGACCAATTGATGCTTAAAACTTTCATAATCGAAGGAGTTGAGGCGGGCAAGTGATAAATAATTCATGTTAAGAATGGAAGTGTTTGGAGATTTTGAGGATCAAATTTTAGAATCTTATTCAATGATAGAAAGTTAAAAAGAAGAAATGTAACAACTGATTTATGGTTTAGTTGTTGGTCTTGGGAAGCCAAGCGTGAAGATTTGAAATGATCATTTCAGTAACTGGATGGACGAAGAAAGGTATGTGGGTTTTTGAGATATTGTACTGAAAAATTTATGAGGATGAAGATATAGATAATTAGTTCTTAGGAAATGCTTATGGGGAACGTTTGAGAAATAATTCTTTAGGACGTTCGATTGTTAGGATTCTTTCAGTTCGTATCTCGGTGAAGGTTGAGAGGGAATAAGAATCCAGCGAGTGAACCAAATATTGGAAAAGGTACCAAGAAATTTGTGGAGCAGCACATAGAGATGTAGCTTATGACAATTAAAGATTGATGAAAGGAATTATCTCACCTATAACTCAGACATTATTATTATAAAGGTATGCCAACGATATAAAGACATTACTTGAGTGCATGTCATGGGGATTGTTATTGTGTTCGTCAATCAAAGGAAGTTTGTGTGTCCCAAGTGGTATAGTCTTTGGCTTGTTTTCGAAAATATTTGAGGTAGTTTTGATCACCAAGCATATGCGGGGATGGAATTATTAAATTTATAACTGGAATAACATACCGATAAGAACACTACAGTTTGACGTAGTTGTA
>NC_021164.2:15542674-15543934 GCF_000331145.2 Cicer arietinum | reverse complement strand
GAAACTCATGATGTTGTAGTAATTGTGTTATAAGTGTTAAGTGTTATGTTTTGGAATTTGGTGATAACATGTTTGATTGCAATACCATTTCGAAACCCATGATGTTGTAGTAATTGTGTTATAAGTGTTAAGTGTTATGTTTTGGAATTTGGTGATAACATGTTTGATTGCAATACCATTTCGAAATCCATGATGTTGTAGTAATTGTGTTATAAGTGTTAAGTGTTATGTTTTGGAATTTGGTGATAACATGTTTGATTGCAATACCATTTCGAAACCCATGATGTTGTAGTATTGTGTTATAAGTGTTAAGTGTATGTTTTGGAATTTGGTGATAACATGTTTGATTGCAATACCATTTCGAAACCCATGATGTTGTAGTAATTGTGTTATAAGTGTTAAGTGTTATGTTTTGGAATTTGGTGATAGCATGTTCGATTGCAATACTATTTCGAAACTCATGATGTTGTAGCGATTGCGTTATCATTGCTAAGTGTTAAGATGTGGAATTGTGTATGAATGATATTGAATTAGTTTAAGTATTTTTGGAAGAATAAGCAGGGAAATCGATTTCCCAATCGATTGGATGAGTTGCAGGAAGTTCACTATTTTAACCTAATCGATTTGCCAATCGATTGTATAAATATAACTTTCAAAATCTTTAAAGAAATCGATTTAGAAATCGATTGGCAGAGAGGCAGGAACTCAGCAAAACTGCCAAAATCGATTTGGAAATCGATTTGGCAACACAGGGACTCATCAAAACTGACAAAATCGACTTAGAAATCGATTTGGTCATGCAGGAACTCAGCAGAACTGACCAAATCGATTTGGCAATCGATTGGCTCAGCAGAAGTCCTTATTTTGAGTTAGATAATCGATTGCTCAATTGATTTATCAATGCTTTGGTCAGTTATGTATTACTTGATGGTTTGAGAACTTCATTTTGATTTCATTTTTAATTGGCAAGCATTACATGAACTTTTAGCATATGAGAAATCCTTTTAAGGTGCATGCTTAGTTGAAAGGTTATTTTGTGCATTTAAAACTTAAATGTTATGTGTTATCTTTTTATTTCGGTTGGTGACCCTTTACAACTATTGTGGAAATCTGGGCTTTGCCCTCATATGAGAGTGAGGACGACCCTTCTGGTTCATACCCTACGGATGGGAATGCTTGACTGGAGCTACGTTAGGAGGATCTCACGGGGCGCGTGCAGATCACTCAGGGTGTATAGTTTTTGGTAGGATGATCAGATTA
>NC_021164.2:15532998-15542445 GCF_000331145.2 Cicer arietinum | reverse complement strand
TTATACTAATATTGTCAGTTGACATCTTATTTGAATGGGTTCCATGTACCATTTGTTGTTGTGTAAATACTTTGGATTTATATTTGGAGAAACTTTTCCGCTGCTTGTAAATTATAATGACTCAATTATTTATCCAAAGGCATTTCCTTATTTATTTCTCTGTTTTAGTTTAATTTTTTTTGAAAAAAAATACACCCTCGCTTTGAAAATCGGGGTGTTACATTGTGGTATCAGAGCATTGGTTTGGTTTTCTTTGGGGGTTGTGGAACCTTGGTTATAGATTGTAGGTCAACCTATAGGTTGGGAGTTGTTATCTGGTCATGCGTCGGTTTAGGTGGCTTGAGTTGTCAAGTCCAATATAATTATTATGTGTTGCTATGGTCGGAAGTTAGTTTGGAATTATTTGAAGTATTGTTAAGACTCTACTTGATGATGGTTTTATAGGAAAACCATGTTGCCAAGAAGGAATGACGCTTCGAGAGCCAACGCTAATAGGAATGATCAAATGGCGGAGGCTATGAATAACATGGCTACTTCTGTTGCTGCACAGACTGCTGCCAAGACTCAACGTGATCTTGTAAAAAGGGGAAGAGAGATCCGTGCTGCAGAGTCAAGAAGGTTAGAAGACTTCCGTCGTTACAATCCTCCTAAGTTTAAGGGAGATGAGGATTCAGAGAAGGCGAATCAATGGATCCAAGAAGTGGAGAAAATCTTTGAAATGATTAACTGTCAGGCGGGAGTGAAGGTCAGCTATGCCACTTATATGCTATTGGGGGATGCTGAGTCTTGGTGGAGGAGTGCAAGGCTATTAATGGGATCAGCTCACGAGGAGGTGAACTGGGAATCATTCAAAAGGAAGTTTTTAGACAAATACTTCCCGATGAGTACGAGGACTAAACTGGGTGATGATTTTCTAAAACTTCATCAAAGGAACATGACCGTGGGCGAATATGCGGCTAAGTTTGAATCGCTATCGAGGCATTTTAGGTTTTTCCATGAAGAGATTGATGAACCATTCATGTGTCATCGTTTCCAAGACGGGCTAAAGTAATAGATTCAAGACTCCGTCTTGCCCTTGGGAATTCAGTGTTTCCAAGCGCTTGTAGAGAAACGTAGAGAAGTGGAGGATATGAAAAATAAGAGGGCTAGCCGAGGAGGGAATTTTAATTCAGGAGGCCCTAGTCGGGTGAATTATCAGAACAAGAGGAAGCAAGTTGCTAAACCTTATGATCGACCACAAACTAACAACGGTGGGCAGAATCGCCCAGGGAACCAGAATTTTGGGAGACAACTGGGACAAGTGGTTCGATGTTTCCGATGTGGGGAAGAGGGACATTATGCTAACGCTTGTACCCCTAATACTCTCACCTGCTACAATTGTTAGAAGCCAGGACACATGGCAAAGGATTGCACGGCTCCGAAGGTAGAACCCGTTGTGAATGTAACTAGGGCTACTCGTCCTACTGCTAGAGGACGCATTTATTGCGTGAGTGCTGAAGAGGGGAATCCATCTGGTAATCTGATTCAACGTGACTACGAGATTGCAGGTAACACTCTAACTGCACTCTTTGACTCGGGGGCAACCCATTCCTTCATTGCTATGGATTGTGTGAATCGCTTGAAGTTATCTGTGTCTGTTTTACCTTATGATTTGGTTGTTCCCACACCTGCTAAGACTTTAACAGTAAATTCTGCATGTTTACATTGTCAAATGACTATTCAGAATAGGGATTTCTTGGTTAATTTAATTTGTTTACCGCTACAATCACTCGAGGTCATCCTCGGTATGGATTGGATGTCTTACCATTATGTGATCTTGGATTGTGCTCGTAAATCGGTTCTTTTCCCCGAACCAGGAGTTGTTAAGTATTTAGCTGCTAACAAACTCCGAGTGTCGCTAAGTGAAGGGACTCATGAGTTTTTGTCTCTGGCTAATGGGGAGGCAAAGATAAATGTGAACATAGATGATGTGATGTTTGTCAATGAGTACCGGGACGTATTTCGAACGGAAATTCCAGGATTGCCACCGGTAAGAGAAGTGGAATTTTTCATTGATTTGCACCCAGGAACGCGACCTATTTCAATGGCACCATATCGAATGTCGCCATTGGAATTAAATGAGCTCAAAAGCCAAATTGAAGACTTGTTGGAGAAGAAATTCATCAGACCAAGTGTATCACCATAGGGAGCTCCAGTTTTGCTAGTTAAGAAGAAGGACGGAAGCTCGCGCCTATGTGTGGATTATAGACAGCTTAACAAGGCAACTATTAAGAATCGTTATCCTTTGCCACGAATCGATGATTTGATGGATCAATTGAGAGGGGCCGCGATATTTTCGAAGATTGACTTGAAGTCGGGTTACCATCAAATCCGAGTGAGGGAAGGAGACATTCAGAAAACAGCTTTCAGAACCCGCTACGGACATTATGAATACCTGGTTATGCCGTTCGGAGTTACCAATGCACCGGCAATTTTCATGGACTACATGAACAGGATCTTTAATTCGTTCCTTGATAAATTCGTGGTGGTATTCATTGATGATATATTGATTTATTCAAGGACCGAAGAAGAGCATGGAGAACATTTGCGACAAGTTCTTGAGATTTTACGCGAGAAGCGATTGTATGCCAATCTGTCGAAGTGTGAATTTTGGCTAGAGAAAGTGAATTTCTTGGGACATGTGATAACCAAGGAAGGAATCGCTGTAGATCCGGCTAAGATTGAGGCGGTTCTTGCTTGGAAACAGCCTCAGACTGTCACTGACATACGGAGTTTTGTAGGACTGGCAGGGTACTACAGGAGGTTTATCGAAGGTTTTGCTAAGATTGTGGCTCCACTGACACAACTTACCAGAAAAGATCAACCGTTCGCATGGACGGAGAAGTGTGAAGAAAACTTCCAGTTACTAAAGAGAAAATTGACGACCTCACCTGTATTGGTATTACCGCAATCAGAAGAACCCTATGAAGTTTATTGTGATGCATCTCACCAAGGGTTAGGATGTGTTCTGATGCAACACAAGAAAGCTGTGGCTTATGCCTCGAGACAATTGAAGATTCACGAAAGGAACTATCCTACTCATGATTTGGAGCTTGCCGCGGTTGTTTTTGCATTAAAGATCTGGAGGCATTATTTATATGGGTGCACGTTCACCGTGTTCAGCGACCATAAGAGCTTGAAATATTTGTTTGATCAGAAGGAGTTGAACATGCGCCAGAGACGATGGATGGAGACTCTCAAGGATTTTGATTTCACACTGCAGTACCACCCTGGGAAGGCCAATGTAGTGGCTGATGCGTTGAGCAGAAGAAGTGTATCGGTGTCTTCACTGATTATGGCTAGACAACAAGAGTTGTGGGAAGCTTTTAGAGACTTGCACTTGAACGTAGAGTTTGCACCGGGAATTTTGAAATTCGGAATGATTAAGATCTCGAGTGGATTACTTGAAGACATTGCGAATTCTCAGGATGACGTCTTAATTCAAGAGAAGAGGAATCTAATAGTACAAGGGAAGACGACTGAGTTCAAGATTGGGGCAGATAATGTTTTGCGGTGTAATGGTAGGATTTGTGTACCAGAAATTACAGATATGCGGAAAACGATTTTAGAAGAGGCGCATAAGAGTAAGCTGAGTATTCATCCTGGAGCAACAAAGATGTATCAGGATTTGAGGCAGAATTATTGGTGGCCAGGAATGAAGAAACATGTGGCGGAATATGTATCCACTTGTCTAACTTGTCAGAAAGCGAAGGTGGAACATCAGCGACCTGCTGGAATGTTGCAACCTTTAGATATACCTGAATGGAAGTGGGACAGCATTTCCATGGATTTTATAACCGGATTACCAAAGACAAGGAGAAAGAATGATTCCATATGGGTGATAGTGGATCGACTAACTAAATCTGCTCACTTTTTGCCGGTAAGGACCACCTATAAGGTAGATCAGCTAACGGAGATCTACATTGCTGAAATTGTGAGGTTACACGGGGTACCATCGAGCATTGTATCAGACCGTGATCCGAAGTTCACATCGCATTTTTGGGGAGCATTGCACGAAGCGTTGGGAACGAAGCTACGATTGAGTTCAGCTTACCATCCACAAACGGACGGACAGACTGAAAGGACAAATCAGTCCTTGGAAGATCTGTTGAGAGCATGTGTTTTAGATGATAGAGGAAGTTGGGATGATGTACTTCCGTTGATTGAGTTCACTTACAACAATAGTTTCCACGCAAGTATTGGAATGGCACCATATGAGGCTTTATATGGGCGCAAGTGTCAAACGCCCTTGTGTTGGTATAAAGACGGTGAGAATATGATTGTCGGACCAGAGATGGTGCAACAGACCACAGCTAAAGTAAGGAAGATCAAGGAGAAAATGAAGACTTCACAAGATCGCCAGAAGAGTTACGCGGACAAGCGTCGCAGACTTTTGGAATTCGAACAGGGTGACCATGTATTTCTGAGAGTCACACCTACTACTGGAGTAGGTAGAGCCTTGAAATCGAAGAAGTTGACTCCGAAATTCATTGGACCATATCAGATTTCTGCACGAATTGGGCCGGTTGCTTATCGGATTGCATTACCTCCGATACTGTCCAATATCCATGACGTGTTTCATGTGTCGCAGTTGAGGAAATATCTCGCAGATCCATCTCACGTGATCGAACCAGACACAATCCAGCTAAAGGATAACCTGTCGTTCGAAGTACCACCCGTGAGAATTGATGACAGGAAGATTAAGCGGTTGAGGACCAAGGATGTTTCGTTGGTCAAGGTGATCTGGAACCCAATTACTGGAGATGCGACTTGGGAACTGGAGAGCAAGATGAGGGAACAACACCCAGAGTTATTTATCGATGCATAGTTTCGAGGACGAAACTAATTTTAGGGGGGGAGTAATGTAAGACCCATAATTTTAAAGTACCCTTTTATGTATTTTTGGTATATTTTGGATTTTGGCTCGGAGGCTTTGAAGCCAAAGTTAATAATATTTTGGAGTTTTATAATCAAAAAGATATTTCGATGCCAATTAGAATTTCTCGTCGATAAATAAATTGAATTTAACTGCGGAAAATACTTTACGGTTAATTTAAGGCGTTTCGGGTGAAAAGGTAATTTAATAAATATCTAGATTTTGAGATATTTGTTAAGTTATATTTATTTTATATATATATGTTTGCTTGGAGGGAAAAAGAAAGGAAAACTAGAAGGAAGGAAAAAAGCTAACGTTGAGGTAAGGGCTCCTTCCAAACTTTTAGTTTGCATTTAGGGACTTATCTGTGATTGTGTGGAAAGGATCTTGTTAGGGTTTGAGTATTGATTTGGGGGAAAATGGATCTAAGACTTTATGGGTAAAATCTTAGAGTTAGGTTTTGGTTATATTTGATGGATGTTTCGTGGAAAATGAACTTAACTCAATTGTGTATGATTATGGGTAAATGAAATTTGATGTGTTTGAGTGTTATGTTGTGATGATTTGTGTTCGTCGTATTTGACGTGTTCTAAGTTAATACCGATGAAATTTGATGTGTTATAGTGTGGATTGTGAATTGAATTTGACAAAATGTTTTGAGTTGGTTTTGTTGTGAAATTTGAAAACCATTAGAGTTAAACTAGTATTAAAAATGGGGAATCTTTTAATATCTCGGTTTACTTAATGTGTGTTTGTGAAAATCGTTTAAGTTAACTGGATATTAAGAATGGGGAATCTCTTAATGTTTGGGTTACTTAATGTTGTTTTGAAAAATCGTTTAAGTTAACTGGGCGTTAAGAATGGGGAATCTCTTAATGTCTTGTTTACTTTAATGTTTTGTTTTGAAAATCGTTAAGTTAAATGAGTATTAAGAATGGGGAATCTCTTAATGTCTTGTTTACTTAATGTTTCGTTTTGAAAATCGTTTAAGTTAATTGGGCGTTAAGAATGGGGAATCTCTTAATGTCTCGGTTACTTAATGTTTTGTTTTGAAAATCGTTAAGTTAAATGAGTATTAAGAATGGGGAATCTCTTAATGTCTTGGTTACTTAATATTTTGTTTTAAAGAAAAATCGTTTAAGTTAACTGGGCGTTAAGAAGGGGGAATCTCTTAATGTCTCGGTTACTTAACATTTTGTTTTGAAAACCGTTTAAGTAAACTGGGCGTTAAGAATGGGGAATCTCTTAATGTCTCGGTTACTTAACATTTTGTTTTGAAAACCGTTTAAGTAAACTGGGCGTTAAGAATGGGGAATCTCTTAATGTCTCGGTTACTTAACATTTTGTTTTGAAAACCGTTTAAGTAAACTGGGCGTTAAGAATGGGGAATCTCTTAATGTCTCGGTTACTTAACATTTTGTTTTGAAAACCGTTTAAGTTAACTGGACGTTAAGGAGGGGGAACCTCTTAATGCCTCGGTTACTTAATATTTTGTTTTAAAGAAAAATCGTTTAAGTTAACTGGGCGTTAAGAATGGGGAATCTCTTAATGTCTCGGTTACTTAATATTTTGTTTTAAAGAAAAATCGTTTAAGTTAACTGGGCGTTAAGAATGGGGAATCTCTTAATGTCTCGGTTACTTAATATTTTGTTTTGAAAACCGTTTAAGTAAACTGGGCGTTAAGAATGGGGAATCTCTTAATGTCTCGGTTACTTAATATTTTGTTTTGAAAACCGTTTAAGTAAACTGGGCGTTAAGAATGGGGAATCTCTTAATGTCTCGGTTACTTAATATTTTGTTTTAAAGAAAAATCGTTTAAGTTAACTGGGCGTTAAGAATGGGGAATCTCTTAATGTCTCGGTTACTTAATATTTTGTTTTAAAGAAAAATCGTTTAAGTTAACTGGGCGTTAAGAATGGGGAATCTCTTAATGTCTCGGTTACTTAATATTTTGTTTTAAAGAAAAATCGTTTAAGTTAACTGGGCGTTAAGAATGGGGAATCTCTTAATGTCTCGGTTACTTAATATTTTGTTTTAAAGAAAAATCGTTTAAGTTAACTGGGCGTTAAGAATGGGGAATCTCTTAATGTCTCGGTTACTTAATATTTTGTTTTGAAAACCGTTTAAGTAAACTGGGCGTTAAGAATGGGGAATCTCTTAATGTCTCGGTTACTTAATATTTTGTTTTGAAAACCGTTTAAGTAAACTGGGCGTTAAGAATGGGGAATCTCTTAATGTCTCGGTTACTTAATATTTTGTTTTGAAAACCGTTTAAGTAAACTGGGCGTTAAGAATGGGGAATCTCTTAATGTCTCGGTTACTTAATATTTTGTTTTAAAGAAAAATCGTTTAAGTTGACTTAGAAATCGATTTGGTCATGCAGGAACTCAGCAGAACTGACCAAATCGATTTGGCAATTGATTGGCTCAGCAGAAGTCCTTATTTTGAGTTAGATAATCGATTGCTCAATTGATTTATCAATGCTTTGGTCAATTATGTATTACTTGATGGTTTGAGAACTTCATTTTGATTTCATTTTCAATTGGCAAGCATTACATGATTTTGATTTCATTTTTAATTGGCAAGCATTACATGAACTTTTAGCATATGAGAAATCCTTTTAAGGTGCATGCTTAGTTGAAAGGTTATTTTGTGCATTTAAAACTTAAATGTTATGTGTTATCTGTTAATTTCGGTTGGTGACCCTTTACAACTATTGTGGAAATCTGGGCTTTGCCCTCAGATGAGAGTCAGGACGATCCTACTGGTTCATACCCTACGGATGGGAATGCTTTACTGGATCTACGTTAGGAGGATCTCACGGGGCGCGTGGAGATCACTCAGGGTGTATAGTTTTTGGTAGGATGATCAGATTAGGTTGATGTATAGGGACTAGGCGTCCTTCTTTTTGGGTTGGAGTATTTTTAATTTGGAAAACTGTACTTATACTAATATTGTCAGTTTGACATCTTATTTGAATGGGTTCCATGTACCATTTGTTGTTGTGTAAATGTTTTGGATTTATATTTGGAGAAACTTTTCCGCTGCTTGTAAATTATAATGACTCAATTATTTATCCAAAGGCATTTCCTTATTTATTTCTCTATTTTAGTTTAATTTCTTTTGAAAAAAAAATACACCCTCGCTTTGAAAATCGGGGTGTTACAAAGAGGATGTTAGTATTTTGATAGGTTAGAAGGATTATTCAAGATTTGATTTGGGACCCTAAGATGGTTGATTTTTTTTAGTTGATGATTTAAAATCCGCAAAGTTGGATGAAGGACCAATTGATGCTTAAAACTTTCATAATCGAAGGAGTTGAGGCGGGCAAGTGATAAATAATTCATGTTAAGAATGGAAGTGTTTGGAGATTTTGAGGATCAAATTTTAGAATCTTATTCAATGATAGAAAGTTAAAAAGAAGAAACGTAACAACTGATTTATGGTTTAGTTGTTGGTCTTGGGAAGTTAAGCGTGAAGATTTGAAATGATCATGTTAGTAACTGGATGGACGAAGAAAGGTATGTGGATTTTTGAGATATTGTACTGAAAAATTTATGAGGATGAAGTTATAGATAATTAGTTCTTAGGAAATGCTTATGGGGAACGTTTGAGAAATAATTCTTTAGGACATTCGATTGTTAGGATTCTTTCAGTTCGTATCTCGGTGAAGGTTGAGAGGGAATAAGAATCCAGCGAGTGAACCAAATATTGGAAAAGGTACCAAGAAATTTGTGGAGCAGCACATAGAGATGTAGCTTATGACAATTAAAGATTGATGAAAGGAATTATCTCACCTATAACTCAGACATTATTATTATAAAGGTATGCCAATGATATAAAGACATTACTTGAGTGCATGTCATGGGGATTGTTATTGTGTTCGTCAATCAAAGGAAGTTTGTGTGTCCCAAGTGGTATAGTCTTTGGTTTTTTTTCGAAAATATTTGAGGTAGTTTTGACCACCAAGCATATGTGGGGATGGAATTATTAAATTTATAACTGGAATAACATACCGATAAGAACACTACAGTTTGACGTAGTTGTACGACTTAAGAAAAATCGAGGATTTGTGGACAAAGGAGAAATTTAGGAGTTCTCGGATGTAGTGATTGTTCTGTGCTCAGTGTGTCGGGGTCATTCTAAGTGTTTCAGTTTGGTACCAAATGGATGTTTCGTACCAAGTAGATGCCAATGAGACTACGTGACATAGGTATGGGATATTTTACTTCGTCGACAGGATCAAAGTTATAGGAAAATAAGGGAAACTCAGTGGACTTTGAGAAGATAGTTGACCGCTTGTACATCAGGATAACCTCAAGTGTAAGTCGCAAGGAGCGCTATTACAGTTCGGTTAAGATAGTCTAAGCCACTATCATGGTTGTTGGCTAATTATTGACAAATGGAGGGACTGATCATCCTTAATCTCTTGTTGATAGTAGACAAAATCATGTTGAAGGGAACGGACGAGCCTTACCGACTATGGATGTGTGTGAAGTTATTAAACACCCTATGAAAAGGGGTAGGCAACA
>NC_021164.2:15517930-15531940 GCF_000331145.2 Cicer arietinum | reverse complement strand
GTTAACTGGGCGTTAAGAACGAGGAATCTCTTAATGTCTCGGTTACTTAATATTTTGTTTTGAAAATCGTTTAAGTTAACTGGGCGTTAAGAACGGGGAATCCCGTGATAGGTGGTACGTTTACGACTTACGTTCCTGAGGGAATTGTGTTTGTCCGTGAGAGACTGCACAGGGGTTTGTCCGTGAGAGACTACGCCTTGGTTTAAGTTAGATGAGTATTAAGAATGGGGAATCTCTTAATGACTTATTTACTGAATGTTTTGTTTTGAAAATCGTGCTGACCCGGGATGGGTGCACCTTGGTAAACGGTACGGGTCCGTGATAGACAGTACGTTTATGATTTACGTTTGGTAAGTTGTGCTGACCCGGGATAGGTGGCACCTCGGTAAACAGTACTGACCCGTGATAGGTGGTACGTTTACGACTTACGTTCCTGAGGGAATTGTGTTTGTCCGTGAGAGACTGCACAGGTGTTTGTCTGTGAGAGACTACACCCTGTTAAATTGTGAATTGTTGGTTCATTTGGTATGTGTATTAATTGTGTTATAAATGTTAATTGTTATGTTTTGGAATTTGGTGATAACATGTTGGATTGCAATACCATTTTGAAACCCGTGATGTTGTATTAATTGGGTTATAAATGTTAATTGTTATGTTTTGGAATTCGGTGATAACATGTTTGATTGCAATACTGTTTCGTAACTCATGATGTTGTAGCAATTGCGTTATCAGTATTAAGTGTTAAGAATTGGGATTATGCATGAATGTGATTGAGTTAGTTTATGAATTTTTGGAAAAATAATCAGGGAAATCGATTTCCCAATCGATTGGATGGGTAAACAGGGACTTGACCAAATAGACAAAATCGATTAGCCAATCGATTTTGTAATCAGTTATTGAAAATCATTTACGAAATCGATTGCCCAATCGATTGGGCCTAAGTCAGGGACTAATCCATATTCGACCAAATCGATTTGGAAAATCGATTGCCTTAAATTTGCCAATCGATTGTATAAATATATCTTTCAAAATCTTTTAAGAAATCGATTTGGAAATCGATTGGCAGAGAGGCAGGAACTCAGCAAAACTGCCGAAATCGATTTGGAAATCGATTTGGCAACCCAGGGACTCATCAGAACTGACAAAATCGACTTAGAAATCGATTTGGTCATGCAGAAACTCAGCAGAACTGACCAAATCGATTTGGCAATCGATTGGCTCAGCAAAAGTCCTTATTTTGAGTTAGATAATCGATTTCTCAATTGATTTATCAATGCTTTGGTCAGTTATGTATTACTTGATGGTTTGAGAACTTCATTTTGAGTTCATTGTTAATTGGCAAGCATTATATGAACTTTTAGCATATGGAAAATCCTTTTAAGGTGCATGCTTAGTTGAAAGGTTATTTTGTGCATTTAAAACTTAAATGTTATGTGTTAACTGTTATTTTCGGTTGGTGACCTTTACAATTATTGTGGAAATCTGGGCTTTGCCCTCAGATGAGAGTCAGGACGATCCTACCGGTTCGTACCCTACGGACGGAAATGGAGATGGGAACGCTTGACTGCAGCTACGTTAGGAGGATCTCACGGGGCGCGTGGAGATCACTCAGGGTGTTTAGTTGTTTTGTAAAATGATCAGACTAGGTTGTCACAGAGGGAACGGATGTCTTTCTTTTGGGGTTGCGTTTATTTTTAAACTGGAAGACTGTACTACTTTTGTTATGTATATATTTTGAATTCATGGATTAAGAATTTTTCCGCTGCTCGTAAATTCTGTTGACCTATTTGTCGTTGTATTACGACTTAAATATTTATCCAAACGTGTGTTACCTTATTTATTTTCCTGTTTTATTTTAATTTCTTTTGAAAAAAAAAATACACTCACGCTTTGAAAAACGGGGTGTTACACTTACCGACTATGGATGTGTGTGAAGTTATTAAACACCGTATGAAAAGGGGTAGGCAACACTTTTTTCGAGAAAGCCGGGTGAAACAAGTTGTGACTAGTGTGTTGAATTTGAGTACGAACCTAGTGTGGATTGCTACTCGTACTTTAAGTTTCGAGGACGAAACTAATTTTAGGGGGGTAGTAATGTAAGACCCATAATTTTAAAGTATACTTTATGTATTTTAGTGTATTTTGGTATTGAACTCGGAGGCTTTTTAGCCAAGTTATTAATATTTTGGGAGTTTATATGACCAAAAAGATATTTTGATGCCGATTAGAATTACTCGTCGATGAATAAATTAAATTAACTGCAGTGGATCTTTTACGAAGAATTTAATGCGTTATGGGTGAAATGGTAATTTTAATAAATATCTAGATATTTTGTGATATTTGTTAAAAGTAATTAAAATATATATAAATATCTTTATGTATATATTTGTTTGGGGAGAAAAGAAAAGGATATAAAAAGGAAGGAAGGAAATAGAAAGAAAAGAAATATAATGGAAGGAAAAAGAAAGAAAGGAAAAGGGAAGGAAAGAAAGAAATCTAAATTCATCTTCTTCCTCTGTCGCGTGAACCCTTTTCCCTCCTTCCTCCATTGTTATTCAGTTTTTGCTTTATTTGCTTCCTTTAAGTTTGAGAATTGAAACCCAAGGCTAGTGGGTGAGAAAGATCAAGTTCTCAACTCCTTCCTCCTTCTCGGATTCGAAATCAGAGTTAAGGATTTCAAAACCGTCAAACACAAACCTCCCTGTTTCATCTAGATCTAAGCATCGTTTCACGAAGAGTTAGAAGGGAAAGTCACTCACTACCACACTACGGTGCTAGGGAACCAACTTTGGAGGCGACGCTGCGAGCGGAGATTTTACCGGATTCACTCACGGTACCGTAATCGAACGTAAAAGCTAACGTTAAGGTAAGGGCTCCTTTAGAACTTCTAGTTTGCATTTAGGGACTTATTTGTGGTTGTGTGGAAAGGTTTTTGGTTAGGGTTAGAGTGTTGATTTGGGGGAAAATGAATCTAAGGCTTTATGGGTAAAATCTTAGATTTAGGTTTTGGTTATATTGATGAATGTTTCGTGGAAAATGAATTTAAACTCATTTATGTACGATTTTGAGTAAATGAAACTTGTTGTGTTTGAGTGGTGGATTGTGTTGATTTGTGTTCGTCGTATTTGACGTGTTCTTAGTTAATACTGATGAAATTTGTTGTGTGTATGGTTGGATTCTGTGGAGAAATGAATTGATGTGTTTTGGTGTGAGTTGTGGATTGTATCTGATAATAGGTTTGAGTTTGTTTTATGAGGAATTTGAAAACCATTAGAGTTAAACGAGTATTAAGAATGGGGAATCTCTTAATGTCTACGTTTACTTAATGTTGGCGTGAAAACCATTAGAGTTAAACGAGTTGACCCGTGATAGGTGACACCATGGTAACTGTACTGACCCGTGATAGGTGGTACATTTACGATTTACATTTTTGGTGGATTGTGCTGACCCGTGATAGGTGGCACCTCGGTAAACAGTACTGGTCTGTGATAGGCGGTACGTTTACGATTCCCGCTTTTTCTTTTAGTAAATCGTGTTGACCCGTGATAGGTGACACCATGGTAACTGTACTGACCCGTGATAGGTGGTACATTTACGATTTCCGCTTTTTCTTTTAGTAAATCGTGTTGACCCGTGATAGGTGACACCATGGTAACTGTACTGACCCGTGATAGGTGGTACATTTACGATTTCCGCTTTTTCTTTTAGTAAATCGTGTTGACCCGTGATAGGTGACACCTCGGTAAACTGTACTGACCCGTGATAGGTGGTACGTTTATGATTTACGCATTTTAGTAAATCGTGTTGACCCGTGATAGGTGGCACCTCGGTAATTGGTACTTTGGCCTGCGATAGGCGGTACAATTATGATTTACGGCCCTTCGAGGAGGGTTTTGGTTTGGAATTCCGAGTCCATGCATTTTGGCATATACGCATCGCATTAGGGTGCTTGGCACACGAGTCGTGTTTGAATCAAGTTATGATTGAGTGTTATGTATTGATTTTGTGTGTAAGTGTGACTGATTGTAAACTATTTCGAAACTCAAGTTGTCGTGGTAATTGTGTTGGAATTGCTATGTGTTATGTATTGATTATCGTGTGTAAGTGTGATGGATTGTAAAACTATTTCGAAACCCAATTTGTCGTGGTGATTGTGTGGGAATTGCTAAGTGTTAAGATTTGGAGTTGTGTATGAATGTGATTGAATTAGTTTATGTAATTTTGGAAGGATAAGCAGGGAAATCGATCTCCCAATCGATTTAGGAAGTTACAGGGGCTCAACTATTTATAAAATCGATTTCCCAATCGATTTGGCCATGCAGGAATTCAGCAAAACTGACAAAAATCGATTTGGAAATTGATTGGCATTAAGTCAAGGGCTCAGCTATCCTGTAATCGATTTCCCAATCGATTGAATTAAGCCCAGAATTCAAATTTCACTAAAAACCTTCAAGAAATCGACTTGGAAATCGATTGGCTTAGTAGAATTTCTTATTTTGAGTTAGATAACAGATTGCTTATTGATTTATCAATGTCTTGGTTAGTTATGTATTACTTGATGGATTGAGAACTTTATTTTGTTTTCATTGTTATTTGGCATGTGTTATATGAACTTTTAGCATATGGAAAACCCTTTTAAGGTGCATGCTAAGTTGAAAGGTTATTTTGTGCATTTAAAAACTTAAATGTTATGTGTTAATTGTTAATTTCGGTTGGTGACCGTTTACAACTATTGTGGAAATCTGGGCTTTGCCCTCAGATAAGAGCCAGGACAATCCTACCGGTTCGTACCCTGTGGATGGGAATGTAGAGGGGAATGCCTGATTGGAGCTATGTTAGGAGGATCTTACGGGGCGCGTGGAGATCACTCGGGGAGTTTAGTTTGTTTTGGAGAATGATCAAATTAGGTTGACATAGAGGGAACATACGTCTTTCTTTTGAATTGTATTTATTTTAAAATGGAAGACTGTACCTATACGAATTCTGTCAGCTTGACATGTTATTTTCGATGGGTTACATGTACCACTTTTTGATGTGTAAATATTTTGGATTCATATTTTGAGAAACTTTTCCGCTGCTTGTAAATTATAATGACTCAATTATTTATCCAAAGGTATTTCCTTATTTATTTCTCTGTTTTATTTTAATTTCTTTTGAAAAAAAAATACACCCTCGCTTTGAAAAACGAGGTGTTACAATTCTACTCTGAAGTACTTGGTTAGGAGGTCTGATACTATGCTATTACAAGAGTGGACGGACAATTCATGAATGGTGAAGTCCTCATAGATCCCCTCAACTCAACCCGAGACACATATATGCGACGGTCGAGATACTCTTGTGTTGCACGGTAGTTCCTGACTTTAGGGAATAACCCACTAATCTACTTAGGAATTCCCCACTAGATGTACCCCCAAGGGCTATCAGTCTTACCTTACAGTTCGACTGTAGTCCTCCACGATCTTGCTCATTCAGTTGTACTTCCCCAAATTACTAGGTTTGTCAGATCCTCCCTATATGATGACAAGATAGTTCTAACTCCAAAATCACAACTCAATAAGTTTCAGTTTGACTTCACAACATTCATCATTATATATGTATATAAGTCAATCATAATAAAATCCCAATATTTTGGCTTGCACTACTTACAATGCATCATCCAGTCTTATCAATCACAAAATAAAAGATCAAACAGGTGACACATTCAAGTGATATCACAATTTCATTCAAGTAGCAATAACACTCTAGTACATATCATTCACACAGTAACAATCAACATAATATTCATAAAATCAGACGGCATGCAATCTTGATATAAATCAATTTACGACAATTCTATAGGTTGCTAAATTATATTTTAGTCCTCACTATTACCATTTACATGTTATTAATTAATTATTATTACTCAATAGGGTTCAACCGTACGTAGTATGTCCCGAATGAATATCTCAGAATTTCGGTATTCATGTTCTTCCCACGTTATTTTATACTCATAAATTGAACCTACTCTCACCCTTTACCTCAATTGAAGATTTCTCCAAACAAATCTGATCTGCTAAAGTTTCGCGTCTTCATTGATCGTCGTCTCTAATAGCCCGTAAGAGAATTATAACAACACATCAACCAAATAAAAATAAATTACTTACTAACAATAAATAAATAAATAAATTATCTGTTATTTATAATATAACTCAAAAATATATTTATTATCTTCAAAACATGCATATTAACATAATCAGATTTTTGTTTAACTAAATAGGATAAAAAGAACTAAATATAACGTTCATATATATAGTTTTGATTTTTTTAAATAGGTAACCATATATGTCATATGAAATACATAATAATATTTAGCTACAACTTATTATTGACTACACTCAATTTTATATTAACATAAATTAAACCTTAGACTCTATGCTATATTTGGTTCTCACAATAATGATCCCCACAGTAAATTACACTATATGCCTTATTTTGAAATTAATTACTTACTTATCAGACAATAAAAATTAATCGTTTTTTTTTTCTTTGAAATTTTATGTTATTAGAAATTGAACTAGTAATAAATTTATTGTTATATTGATTAAAATAATAAGGTACTAATTCGGTTAATAGGTATTTCACCAATATAAACAAAAAAATATGAAAACTGAGATTACAAGCAAAAGAATAAAGCATAATAGAAAAATAAAATGCAACGAAACAGTATGAAGACCACGATTTCAAGACAACTCTTATAGTTTCCATCAATTCTATAAGATCAAGACTTAGTTCAAAATTGTACAATGGAAATTTACCAAAATGTTGAGATGCGTTCATCATAACAAACCAGTCAAGCGTACTAGTTCCCCCTCTTTTTATTCGGATTACAGTATAATAATTTAATGGTAATAGGAAAGGTTTACCTGGTTGTAGGGTATAGTTATATTGTTTTAGTATTAGAAAACATGGGCCGGTGGCAACAGAGCAAGCGGCTATTGGTAAAGAGAAAACTAATCCTGTTCTTTCTTTATGCGATTATATATATATATATATATATATATTACATAGTATACGAGCCTAGGTTATTATTATTATTATTATTATTATTAACCCATTCTATTAGAGTTAAAGGTAACTATTAGTTAACAACACAAATTCACTCTTTGTATTATTTTATTTAAAATATATATATATATAAGTTAAATATAGTTAATATTAATGATTTAAATCAATTACTAAGGCAAACACACAAGACACACCTAAAGAAATTAGAACACATTAACACTCATATAATAATAGTAGTGTATCATTATACTATTAAAATAAGGTAATGAGAAATTGGGGTGTTAAATTTCTCCCCATATTGAAGAAAATTTTGTCCTCGAAATTTACTTGACGGAAACAATTCTGGATAAGAATCGCGCATCTGGCTTTCGACTTCCCACGTAGCACCTCCCTAAACATCCTTAACCAATGAAATTGTCTTACCCCTTAATTCCTTGACCTTTCGGTCTTTATTCCGTAGCGGTAAGGTCTCAAAAGTTAGATTCTCTTTTATTTGGACCTTGTTTGACTCGATTACATGTGAAGGATCGAAAATGTACTTGCGAAGTTGATACACGTGAAAGACACTATGAAGATTAGAAAGAGACAGAGGCAACGCGATCTGATATGCGACGTTTAAGAATTTGGTAAGGTCCTATAAACCAAGGAGTAAGCTTTCGCTTTTTTAATGGCTGACCAACCCTAGTTGTTGAAGTAACTCTCAAAAATACATGATCACCTTCTTGAAATTCGAGGTTTTTCCTTCTTTTATCATGGTAACTCTTTTGCCTACTATGAGATGCTCTCATCTTTTCCTGAATTATTTTTACTTTATCAGTAGTCTGTTGAACAATCTCAGGTCCTAACACAAGGTTATTACCCGTCGCAAACCAACACAGAGGGGCCCTACACCTTCTCCCATACAATGCCTTAAAAGGGGCCATTTCAATGCTAGAGTGGAAACTATTGTTATAGGTAAACTCTATAAGTGGAAAAAAGCTATCCCAACTTCCATTTTGTTCCAACACATAAGCTCTCAACAAGTCTTTGAGAGATTGATTTGTTCACTCAGTCTGACCATCTGTTTGTGGGTGGTAGGCTAAACTTATCCTAAGGTTCGTACCTAAAGCGCTTTGTAAACCTTGCCAAAACTTAGAGGTAAACCAATGGTCTCTATCTGAGACTATACCTGATGGGATTCCATGCAACTTCACAATTTCCTTTATGTATATTTCAGCTAATGTTTCCATAGAATAAGTTATGCTTATCAGAATAAAGTGAGCATATTTAGTTAATCTATCCACAATAACCCAAATACTATCATAGATTTTTGGAGTTCGAGGTAAGTCTACAACAAAGTCAATAGAGATGCTATCCTACTTCCATTCAGGAATACTCAAAGGTTGCATCAAACCTGAAGGTTTTTGGTGTTCTACCTTAGACTTTTGACAGGTCAGACAAGCATACACAAACTCAGCAACATCTTTTTACATTTTTAGCCACCAAAATATTTTATTGAGGTCTTTATACATCTTTGTGGCTCCAGGGTGAATACTTAGACAACTCCTATGTCCTTCCTCTAAGATCATCTTTCTTAACTCATCTACATCGGGTACGCAAATTCTATCCTTAAATCTCAAAATTCCATCCACACCTATTTTAAAATCAGGTTCTCTCCCTTGGTCTATTGACTGTAACTTATCTAAAATGTATAAATCCAATTTCTGATTCTTTTCAATCTCTTCCAATGGTCCACTAGTTACCTTCAACATTCCCAATTTAATGTTTTCTGGTGTCACTTCACAAACTAAACTAAGGTCTCTAAACTGTTCCAACAACTCACTATGCTTAACCATTAAAGCGGACACACTCAAAGTTTTCCTACTCAAGGCATCAGCCACTACATTGGCCTTTATAGGATGATAGTTAAGCTCAAAATCAAAATCTTTAAGAAATTCCATTCACCTACATTGTCTCATGTTCAACTCCTTCTGGTCAAAAAGATACTTAAGGCTCTTATGGTCACTAAAAACCTCAAATCTAGATCCATATAAATAATGTCTCCACATCTTAAGTACAAAGATAACTGCAGCTAGTTCTAGGTCATGGGTAGGGTAGTTTCTCTCATGAATCTTTAGTTGCCTAGAAGCATATGCTACCACCTTCCCATCCTGCATAAGTACTCCACCTAATCTTGAACCACACGCATCACAATATACTACAAAGGGTTCACTCAGGTCAGGTAACACTAAGATCGGTGCAGAGGTCAATCGTTTCTTAAGCTCTTGAAAACTATTCTCACAATGGGTATCCCACATGAACAATTCCCCTTTTCGGGTCAACTTAGTAAAAGGTAAGGCCAACTTGGAGAATCCTTCTATGAATCTATGATAATAACCTCCAATCCTAGGAAACTTCTAATCTCAGTCACTGAATTAGGTGCTTTCCATTCTAATACACTCTCCACCTTGGAAGGATCAACGACTATTCCACCTTTTGAAATTACATGTCCTAGGAAACTTACTTCCTCTAACCAAAATTTACACTTAGACAACTTGACAAATAATTGTTTCTCCTTAAGGGTTTGCAAAACTATCCTTAAATGTTTGCCATGCTCTTCCTTAGTCTTAGAGTACACTAAGATAACATCTACAAAAGCAACCACAAATTAGTCTAAGTAAGGATGAAAGATCCGGTTCATATAATCCATAAACACTACTGGTGCATTAGTCACACCAAAAGGCATAACCAAATACTCATAATGGCCATAACGGGTTCTAAAGGCGGTTTTAGGGATATCAGAAGACTTCACTCGGATTTAATGATAACCTGATCTCAAGTCGATCTTACTAAACACACAAGATCCTCTCAATTGGTCCATAAGGTCATCTACCATGGGTAGCGAATACTTATTCTTGATTGTCACTTTATTAAGTTGGCGACAATCCACACACAATCTCATAGAGCAATCCTTCTTCTTAACCAACAACATAGGTGCACTGCATGGTGACACACTAGGCCTTATAAATTGTTTATCTAAAAGCTCTTCCAATTGCTTCTTAAGCTCAGATAATTCTAAGGGAGACATCCTATATGGTGCCATGGATATGGGTCCAGTACCTGGTACAAGGTCAATGCTAAACTCAATCTCACACTCTGGTGGTAACCTATGTAAACTACATGTTTTTGATGAAGACAAAGATCAACAATTATGATCAAAGCAACAAGCTTAAAAAGAAGTTCAAACATCTTCATTAATAAGCTTTAACTCCAAACATACTAGATGTTTAAATGTAAAGGTAAATGATACAACCAATACCTCAAATACATGAGAACCATTCATATTTCCATATGCAGATAAAGTATTTTCAAAAGTCAAAATTACATTAACAAAGTCTTAAAATTAATATTTTTGACAAAATACAAAAGTGTATTCGAATACAGCATGCTGTAGTCGAATACAAAGCAAGTCAGAAGCAAAAGCCTCACATTTGTATTCGACTACGACCATATGTAGTCAGCGTCGGATCTTGCACAAAATATTTGGGGGAGCCGGGGAGCGACAAGTATTAACTGAAATATTATAATTAAAATTTAAATATTATAATTGAAATTTTTAAAAGTCGTATAGTTTTTTTTAGAATATCACACAATTCATACATAGTAGACAAGTTGAAAAAAAAAAATAGAATTTCAATTTTCACAAGTCACACAATTTTCACAAGTCACATAATTTTCACAAATCACACAATTCACACAATTCAATCAAATAAAATATATCCATTTTATAATTTTCATCTTTGTCAAAAAATTTCTTCTTGAAAAAATCATCAATTTTTTTATGTTTAAATATCGTGTCACTCCTACAAAAAATACACATATTAATTAAAACCATTCACAATTAAAAAATAGTATCACACTATATCATATATCAAATGATTAAGATGGTGTTAGAGTTTGTTGGTTCGAGATTAGTTAGTTTATCCTTCTATATCACATAGTTTATGTATATACAGAAGTTGTTGTGTCACATAGTTTAAGGATATTTTAATAATTTATCACTGTTATTTTCATAATATACCGTTAATTATTATATATATATATATATATATATATATATATATATGTATAAATAAATAAAAGAAAGTAAAAAATATAGGGGGTATCGTGGCTCCTTCCCGCTCCCAAGAAGATCCGCCAATATATGTAGTCGAATACAAAGCAAGTCCGTAGCTAAAACTTTGCATTTGTATTCGACTACGACCTTCTGTAGTCGAATACAAAGTAAGTCAGTGGCAAATTTCACGAATCTGTATTCGACTACATGAAATGTGTATTCGAATATAAGGTGCAGATTTTGAATAAATTTGAATGTTACAAAGAGGTGTATTCGAATACACACATCCTATATTCAAATACAACTGGAAGCAATACAATTTTTCAGATCTAAAATGGCTCCAGATCATTGTATTCGTTCATCAAACCTCTTGGATCATTGGCCACGAATCTGAAGAGATGTTTATGGAGTATAAATACACCATAACTTCAGATCAAACACTACACAATCCTTGAATAAATACCTTGAATAACTTTGAACAAAATTCTTGTTTTTACAAAGTACTTGCATTTCGTTTTCATATCATTCAGAAAGGTTCTCAAAGTAGTTGAAGTATTATTGGATTGAAATCATTATACCTCTCCTTTATCCTTACTCAAAATCATATTGTATCACTTGTAAAAGAAAGTTGTACTTTCTTAAAGTAGCCTAATCTAAGATAGTGGTGTGCTATCTTAAATGTATTGTTAGAAGTTTGTAGCAGGAATCCCAGGGTGAAAGTTGTATATTTTCTGACAATAAGTGGATTAATCTCTTGTTGTGTGCAAGAGGACTTATGTACCCTTGGTTATAAGGAGAACCAGGATAATTCTATTTTGTTCATTTATTTACTGCACTTACTTATCATTAGTCACTATATTAACTCAGAAAATTCAACTACCATATCGCTGAAAACAAGAAAATTTCCTAACTCCTAATTCACCCCCCCCTTAGGCGTACCTTTGTACTTACAATTGGCATCAGAGCACGTTAAGTTAACTTACTCCTCGATCATTACTCATGGCTTCCGCACAACCTGTTTTCAGAGATGGTGGTAGTAGTAACAAACCCCCATGCTTTGTTGGAGAGCACTACGATTTTTGGAAGATACGTATGCAAACGTATCTTGAAGCACAAGGAGACGACATATGGGATGCAGTTGAAAATTGTCCTCACATTCCAAAAACAGTCATCAAAAACAAAGAAGAAATAAAGATGAAGAATTATTGGAGTGATGATGATAAAAGAAAAGTGTTGTTCGATAAGAAGGCTAAAAATATGCTACAATCAACACTAGGAACGAATGAATCTTTTCGTATATCTCACTGTAAAACAACTAAAGAAATATGGGATACATTAGAAGTAACTCATGAAGGCACCATTGAGGTTAAAAGATCTAAACTCAATACACTATCACAAGAATATGAGTTATTTCGAAATGTAGCCCGGAGAGTCTATTCTAGACTTATAGAAAAGGTTATCCCACTTAACCCACCACTTGACGACACTCGGAAAAATCTTCACCAATGATGAATTAAATCTAAAAGTATTAAGATCATTAACAAGGGCTTGGCAACCAAAAGTGACAGCAATCTCCAAAAAGAAAAGCCTATCCAAAATTTCTCTTTCTGCACTATTTGGAAAACGTCAAGAGCACGAAATAGAACTTGGAAGGTTATAAAGAGAACAAATCAAGAGAACAAATCAAAGACGGCAATTGAGATGAAGATGAAAACATTACTGTAAGACCCATAATTTTAAAGTACCATTTATGTATTTTTGGTGTATTTTGGATTTTGGCTATGAGGCTTTTAAGCCAAAGTTAATAATATTTTGGAGTTTTATAATCAAAAATATATTTTGATGCCAATTAAAATTTCTCGTCGATAAATAAATTGAATTTAACTGCGATGAACCTTTTACGTAGAATTTTATGCCTTATGGGTGAAATGGTAATTTTAATAAATATCAAGGTATTTGGAGATATTTATTAAAAGTAAGAAAGGAAAACTAGAAGGAAGGAAAAGGAAAAGAAAAGAGTATATAAAGGAAAGAAGGAAAAGGGAAGAAAGGAAAAACAAAGGAAAGAAAAAGAAAGGAAGGAAATTTCCAAATTTCCATCTCCTTCCTCTGAACTTCACACGAGAGCAAACCCAAAATTCCATCCTTCTCCATTTTTCGTTTTCGTTGCTTCCTTTTCTTCAAAGCTAGTGACCCAAGGTTGGGTGAGAGTTAGATCAAGGTTTTCGCAACTCCACTCTTCCTCTTTGATTCGAAAACGAAGAAAAACGGTTTTTGAGATCCAAACACAAACCCCTCCGTTTCTTCTAGATCCGAGCTTCATTTCTCGAAGAGATAGAAGGGAAAGTTGCTCACCACCACGCTACGGTGCTAGTGAACTAATTTGGAAGCGGCGTTGCGAGCGGAGATTTTACCGGAATTACTCGCGGTACCGGAAACGCGCGTTAAAGCTAACGTTGAGGTAAGGGCTCCTTCCAAACTTTTAGTTTGCATTAGGGACTTATCTGTGGTTGTGTGGGAAGGAATTTTGTTAGGGTTAAATGTATCGATTTGGGGAAAAACGAAACTAGTGCGTTATGGGTAAAACCTTAGAGTTAGGTTTTGTTTATATTGATGAATGTTTCGTGGTAAATGAATTTGAAGTCTTTGTGTATGATTATGAGTAAATGATATTTGAGGTATCTGGGTGTTATGTTGTGTTGATTTTGTTCGTTGTATTTGGCGTGTCCATACTCGATGTTTGTTAATTGGTGTGTTTGTTGTGAAATATGGTTTGAATGTGAGAGTATGTTCTAGTTTGTCCTGTTGAATTTTGAAAACCATTAGAGTTAAACGAGTATTAAAAATGGGGAATCTTTTAATACCTCAGT
>NC_021164.2:15503734-15517430 GCF_000331145.2 Cicer arietinum | reverse complement strand
AAGTTATGGAATGTTATGTCAAAGTTCTTATGAATAAAGATTGAAAGACATCTTATATAGTTTTGGAAAAACCAACTACGAAATCGATTTCCCAATCGATTTTGTAAAGTTATAAAATGAGCTAAATCGATTTGCCAATCGATTATCGCGATCTTGGTTTTCTTTAATCTTGAAACTATACAAGCTAATCGATTTACCAATCGATTCTTTAAAACAACACTTTTCAGCAGAACATGTCCAGACCTGTATAAATCGATTGCCTAATCGATTTCTGGGAAACTGTTTTAATAAAACTAATTTCAATCGATTACTCAATCGATTTGCCAAACTTCAGAGTCGATGTATAAAACCACGGAGTCGATTTGGTCACAATCTCAGAGTTCACTGTGTTTTCAACAAGTTTATTTCAATCGATTTGCCAATCGATTGTTTTCAAAACAGTGGCTCAGGTTTTTGATGTCAATCGATTTGTCAATCGATGTGATTCAAAATAGTGATTCAGTTTTAATATCAATCGATTTGCCAATCGATTGTTTTCAAAACAGTGGCTCAGCTATTTGATATCAATCGACTTGTCAATCGCTTTGGTGTCATGTTCCTGAAAAGTTTTTACCTGGTGTTTAGTTCAATCGATTTGCCAATCGATTGCAACCAAACTTTATCAAAATTAAAGTGTTAACAATAGATTGTCCAATCGATTGTATTTGTCACAGGTGAGGTTATTTTTCAAATGATACTTTGTCAATCGATTTGCCAATCGATTTCCTCAGCACTGGAGTGCCACTGTGACTCATCCAATCGATTTACCAATCGATGTGTTACCATCAGGTTTGATTTGTGAAATGTTCAATCGATTTACCAATCGATTACTCTCCAAATCAGAGGCTACTGACTTGTGCAGTTTTCATTTTTAATTAAGCTAATCGATTGCCTAATCGATTGCACATTCACAAACACTTAAGATTTCCTTACACCCTTGTTATGAAATCGATTTCCCAATCGATTTACATATTCAGAATTCAACTTTTGTTGATTTCTTGTGTTCCAAGCAATTTGATCCAAGTGTGTAGGGTTTGATTATGGTTCCTGAAATCTTGCTCAATTCAAATATTAGATTTATCATGCATTGTATGAACATTGTTGAATTATTAATTATGTCAAAATTAGGAATCAAAGGATCAAAATCCAACAATCTCCCCCTTTTTGGCATAATTGACAATTCATACAATTGTAACTTGAGCATATCAAACCATTTCAAAATCATACCAAAGAAACCAATTCATAGCATTAAATATGTACCAATACAGATCATCAGAGCATGTGTCAAAATGTATCAAATCAGCATTACATTATTTGTTATTTTCGGTTGGTGACCCTTTACAATTATTGTGGAAATCTGGGCTTTGCCCTCAGATGAGAGTCAGGACGATCCTACCGGTTCGTACCCTACAGACGGGAATGGAGATGGGAACGAGTGATTGCAGTTACATTAGGAGGATCTCACGGGGCGCGTGGAGATACTCAGGATGTATAGCTTTTTGGTAGGATGATCAGATTAGGATGATGTATAGGAAGTAGGTGTCCTTCTTTTTGGATTGGAGTATTTTTAGTTTGGAAAACTGTACTTATACTAATATTGTCAGTTTGACTTTTTACTTGAATGGGTTCCATGTACCATTTGTTGTTGTGTAAATGTTTTGGATTTATAATTGGAGAAACTCTTCCGCTGTTTGTAAATTATAATGACTCAATTATTTATCCAAAGGCATTTTCCTGATTTAATCCTTTGTTTTATTTTAATTCCTTTTAATTCCTGTTGAAAAAAAAAATTATACCCTCGCTTTGAAAAACGGGGTGTTACAATTACTTTCCTTGTTAAGAAATTTGGTAGGTTTCTTAAAAATGACAGAACTTTCAAAAAGAAAAGTTTCAGAAAGAGAGATAGTTCTACTTCAAATCAAAACTTCACTTGCTTTGAATGCGGAAAGCAAGGACATATCAAGGCAGACTGTCCAAACCTTGTTAAGAAGAATGCCATAAAAAAGAAAGACATTTAAGAAGGCATAGATAGCATGGGAAGACAATGAAGTAAGTTCATCGTCAGAAATAGAAAGTGAAGAATACGCTAATGTTGCATTAATGGCATCGCATCAATCAGATGATGAAGAAGAGGTTAGTCACATAGACTCCCCTCATCACAATAAAAATAATAATGAATTAATTGTAGAATATAATGATGCTCAAAATGCCATTGAGGAACTACTGATTGAATGTAAAAATCTATTTAAATGGGAAGACAATGAAGTAAGTTCATCTTCAGAAATAGAAAGTGAAGAATACGCTAATGTTGCATTAATGGCATCACATCAATCAGATGATGAAGAAGAGGTTAGTAACATAGACTCCCCTCATCACAATAAAACTAATAATGAATTAATTGTAGAATATAATGATGCTCAAAATGCCATTAAGGAACTACTGATTGAATGTAAAAATCTATTTAAATTAGTGTCAAAACAAAAGAAACAAATCTCAAGTCTTCAAGAAAAAGTTGACATTATGGAAAAGAATCCTGAAAAACTAAAACAGAATTTTACATGTAATAAATTTGACTCCCTCTCCTTCAAGATTGTTCAATTAAATAGGGTAATTGAACGATACGAAAAGGGACAAATAGGATTGAAAACTATTTTAAATGTGCAAAGATACTCAAATGACAAAAGTGGTATTGGATATTCAAAATTTGATAAACCAAGCTTGAATAAGACAATTTTTGTTAAAGCAAGTAATCAATCCAATCAAGAAAAAATTATAATTATGAAAAAGGATCATCATTATAAAGAAAGAAGTATTCAAAATAAATCTCATATACATGTTACTAAAAATAGATTTACTCCTACATGTTCTTATTGTGGTCTTAATGGTCACCTACCTAATGCTTGTCACATTAGAAACATTGGTGTTCCAAAAGGGCATTATATATGGGTAAAGAAAGGTACTAACAATCAATGACCCAAAGCACATTGGGTACCTAATAAAATTTGATTTCAATTTTGTAGGTATGCACGCAAGGTACCTCAAATATGTGGAACACCTACAAATATGACGGGTGATGTAACAAAATTGAATTTCATTTGTAACTTCATTTTGGATGATGCATTCATCTTTGTTGAAGGCTATCTTGTATCCTTTGTCGCAAAGTTGGCTAATGCTTATGAGATTGTGTTTTAGACCTTCAACATATAAGACATCTTCAATCGAGGGGGATGAGGTTGTACCAACTTTTTCAATGCCTAAAATTTTTCCTTTGTTGTTGTCTCCATAGACTACATATCCCTTTGACTCAAGAGTTAAGGCTGAAAATTTTGTTACATCATCCGTCATATTTTTAGAGCATCCACTGTCTAATTGATACATATGGACTTGTTTGGTCCATCAAGAACCAAAAGTCTTGGTGGAAACTCATATGGACTAGTAATTGTTGATGATTACTCAAGGTTCACTTGGACCTTATTTTTGGAAAGTAAAAATGAAGCTTTTAAAGCATTTAAAAACTATGCCAAGCTAGTCCAAAACGAACAATCAACCAAAATTGTATCAATTAGAAGTGATCATGGAGGAGAATTACAAAATACTTCCTTTGAAGAATTTTGTGAAGAAAATGGAATTTTCCACAATTTTTCTGCACCTAGAACACCACAACAAAATGGGGTTGTTGAGAGAAAAAACAGATCTTTGGTAGAGCTCGCAAGGACTATGCTAAGCGACTCAAACCTACCAAAATATTTTTGGGCAGATCTTGTAAACACAGCATGCTATGTTTCCAATCGAGTAATCATTCGGCCGATTCTTAAGAAAACTCCGTATATACTCTACAAAGAAGAAAGCCCAATATCTATCACTTCCACATTTTTGGATGTAAGTGTTACTTGCTAAACAACGGTAAAGACAACCTTGGAAAATTCGATGAAAAAGTAGATGAAAGTATCTTTATCGGTTACTCTTTATCTAGTAAAGCTTTTAGAATCTTCAATAAAAGAACTTTATTAGTCGAAGAATCAATGCATGTAACTTTTGATGAAACTAACCCCATAAAAGAGGACAATATTATTTCTTGTGATGATGATGACTTTGAAAGCAATGATACAAGCAAAGAACATCAAATTGATCAACCAAGTCAAGAAAGTGAAGTCAACATTGAAAAGAAAAATGATAATCTTCCTACAGAATGGTGAACCCATAGATATCACCCAATTGATAACATCATAGGTGATATCAACAAAGGAGTCCCAACAAGGTTAAAACTACAAGATGCTTGCTTAAACATGGCATTTGTTTCTCAGATCGAACTTTCCAAAATTGGTGAAGCACTTAAAGATGATCAATGGATACTTGCCATGCAAGAAGAATTCAATAAATTTGAAAGAAGCAAAGTATGGGAACTTGTTCCTAATCCTGGAAATAAACACATCATTGGTACAAAATGAGTGTTTAAAAATAAACTTGATGAGAATGGTATAGTTGTTCGCAATAAAGCAAGATTGGTTGCTTAAGGATACAATCAAGAGGAAGGGGTTGATTTTGACGAAACATTTGCTCCAGTAGCAAGATTAGAAGCAATACATTTACTACTTGCTAATGCTTGCTCTATGAGCTTTGAACTATTTCAAATGGATGTGAAGAGTGCCTTTCTCAATGGATACATTAATGAAGAAGTATATTTCAAACAGCCACCTGGCTTTGAAGACTCAAAAAATCCCTCACATGTTTTCAAGTTAAAAAAGGCTCTTTATGGTCTAAAACAAGCTCCAAGAGCTTGGTATAATAGATTAAGCAACTATCCATGTGACTGAGGATTTGAAAAAGCGAAAGTCAATAAGACATTATTTGTTAAAAGAGATAATGGTCACACCTTATTGGTCCAAATCTACGTTGATGATATAATATTCGGATCAACAAACAATGACATGTGTGAAGAATTCTCTTCAATAATGCAAGGAGAATTTGAAATGTCCATGATGGGAAAATTCAACTATTTTCTTGGCCTTCACATCAAGCAACTCGATCATGGCATCTTCATAAATCAGGCAAAGTACTACAAAGAATTACTCAAAAGATTTGAAATGGAAAACTGCAAGGAAAGTGTGACTCCAATGGGCTCTGGAACCTATGTTGATAAAGATGAATCAGGTATTTCAATAGATATATCAAAATACAGAGGTATGATTGGATCTTTATTATATCTAACGGCCAGCCAGCCATATATTATGTTTAGTGTATGTTTGTGTGCAAGATTTCAGGCGGATCCTAAAGAATCGCATCTTGTAGCAGTAAAAAGAATTATGAAATATTTGAAAGGAACAACCAATGTAGGCCTATGGTATCCAAAGGGTAGCATATGTAGTCTAGTTAGATATTCTGATTCAGATTATGCAGGATGCAAAACGGACCGCAAGAGCACAAGCGGAACTTGCCATATCTTAGGTAATGCATTAGTATCATGGTCCTGTAAAAAGCAAGCTTGTGTTGCACTTAGCACTGCTGAAGTTGAATACATAGCAGCAGGAAGTTGTTGTGCCCAAATTCTCTGGCTCAAACAACAATTACATGACTATGGACTTGATCTCGGATGCGTTCCCCTAAGGTGCGACAACACAAGTGCAATAAATATCTCAAAGAATCCAATCATGCACTCTTGGACTAAACACATTGATATACGTCATCACTTTCTGCGCGATCATGTGCTCAAAGGTAATGTTGAGGTAATGTTTATGGATACACACAATCAATTAGCTGACATCTTTACAAAACCTTTACCTAAGGACTCATTTTACAAGATACGAAGAGAACTTGGCATCTTAAATGAAAACGATCTCTAAAAATTGCAAGGTACCTATAATTTGTCGTCTCTCTTCAAAATTTCATCTTAAGTTGTTAGAATCAAATTTTTTGATGTTTATTGTTTCTTAATATATGAATATGTCCTTTACATGATGAAATTTCTATGAAAAAATTAGTTTTTAAGCCAAAATTCAAAGATGTAGCCGAATACACAATGACTGTGTTCGATTACATAATTTTCTAGAAATTCTTGTATTCGAATACAACTCATGTGTAGTCGAATACACGTTCCCAGAACAATATGTATTTGAATACAACCAGAGTGTAGTTGAATACACCTTCGCGTTTTTGCCCAAATATAAAAGTTGTTTCACATTTTAGGGTTATTTTTACAATTGGTATTTGAATACACAACTGTAGCTGTCTTTCTCTCCTCCAAAAATCTCGTCAATCCTCCTTTCACTAAGTTACCCATTCAACCAACCCTGCAAACTACATCAATCTTTACTCCTTTCTTATCATTCACCATCAGATTTCTCACATCTTCCACATTTCATCTCAAACATATTTTTCACCAACATTGTCAAAACCTCTTTTCTCAACATGGATGCACGAAAACGAGGACCAAGAACCAAGCATGCATTAGTGGGTCCCTTAAGAAAGCGAACCAAGAATCGAAATATCACGAATTTATCCCGACTTCTACACACACTGGAAGAAATTGAATGATTTCGCACATTCTACTCTGACAAGAGACTCATCATTCCAAAATATGGTACTTTAACTTCTTTCTCTGCCTTTCAATTCCCTGAGTTGCTAAAAACCCAACATGTTGAAGAATTTATTGGTTATAAAGGTCCTGTTTATCCTGATTTAGTTAGGGTTTTCTATTGTAATCTCACCCAAGATGGAAATGTGCTAGTATCTCGAGTCAAGGGTAAAACCATTCGGTTAAATACAAAACCATTGGAGAAATCTTGAACATTCCTTTTGAAGGTCCAAAATTTTGTCCGAACAACTTGTGTGGATGGGCTGATATTTCTAAATATGATGCTTATGTTGCATTATATCAGTATGAAAAACTCACGATGGAACAAAAGAGGACTCAGGCAGGTTCAAAATATGCGCAGCAACGATATGGAGTTGGAAATCTTACCGTTGATTATCGCCATCTGCACTATTTTCTCAGTTGCATTTTAGTTCCAAAGGTTGGCAATTACTCTCAAATTTTAGAGTTTGAATTATAGATCATGAACTTTATGTATGAAGGATGTCCACTAAACTGGGCATACTTTGTTAAATCTGTAATGTTTGGGTCAAGAGAAGCAAATGGGTTACCAAATGCTAAAGAAGTTTCCCGGATTTTGGAACATTTTGGGGGGGACTTCTCTGGCGAAGTCATGTATACACCCACCAAGGAAAACTTGTTGGATTTAGGCGTCTTGCCTAGCATGCGGATGTATGGAATGGGGATCTTCAGTCCTTTGTGCATAAAGGTGACCTTGGTCAACCATCTGATGCCGCCCAAGATGACACTACTGGCCCCTCCAATGTTGTTGCCCAAGATGATGAAGATGGCGAGGAAACAACCTCTGGTGATGATTATATCTCCAATCACATGATCATGAACAAACTTTACTCTTTCCAAACTTTCATCCAAACCCAATTCCAAAATCTGACCACTTCTATCGACACTTGCTTCCATAACATTGAAACTACAATTGCTCGCAACCATGACACTTTATCTCAGGACATTAGTAGTTTATCTGACAAAATTGACCATCTTCACATTCCAACAGATTTTGATTAGTTCGATGCTAGGCGTTTATTTATTATCGTTTGTTTGTGTAATATTTCAATGCTAGTATTTTAATTGTTGTAGTTTAGTAATGTATCGATGAATGCTGACAATATCCAAAACTCGCTCACCATTTCTATCTTTATGATGTACTTCATTGAACATGACTCCATCCTTCATTATGTCATTCTATTTTGTTTACAATGTACTACTTTTCCCTTTATTCATGTTTATATGCTTGGAATTGTATGTTTCTATATTTTTCCTTCTTTTTGATCATGTCAAAAGGGGGAGAAAATTTGATATTGTTGTTTCTTTAAAACCTTTGTAGTTCTTCAAATAAGTTTACAATTTGATCACATACATTCAAGATCAACGGGGGAGTACACATACATTATGGGGGAGCAATGTTAGAATTATACAATCTCTCCAAAACAACAACATTTTGTCATAATAAAAAAAGGGGAGAATGTAAACTACATGTTTTTTATGAAGACAAAGATCAACAATTATGATCAAAGCAACAAACTCAAAAAGAAGTTCAAATATCTTCATTAATAAGCTTTAAATCCAAACATATTAGATGTTTAAATGTAAAGGTAAATGATAAAAACCAATACCTCAAATACATGAGAACCATTCATATTTGTATTCGAATACTTTTGACAAAATACAATAGTATATTCGAATACAGCATCTTGTAGTTGAATACAAAGCAAGTCAGAAGCAAAAGCCTCATATTTGTATTCGACTACGACCATCTGTAGTCGAATACAAAGCAAGTCAGTAGCTAAAACTTTGCATATGTATTCGATTACGACCTTCTGTAGTCGAATACAAAGTAAGTCAGTGGCAAATTTCACGAATCTGTATTTGACTACATGAAAGGTGTATTCGAATACAAGGTGAAAATTTTGAATAATTTTGAACTTTACAAAGAGGTGTATTCGAATACACACATCCTGTATTCGAATACACACATCCTGTATTCGAATACAACTGGAACTAATACAATTTTTCATTTCTGAAATGGCTCTAGATCATTGTATTTGTTCATCAAACCTCTTGGATCATTGGCCACGAATCTGAAGAGATGTTTATGGAATATAAATACACCATAACTTCATATCAAACACTACACAATCCTTGAATCAATACCTTCAATAACTTTGAACAAAATTCTATTTTTTTACAAAGTACTTGCATTTCTTTTTCATATCATTTAGAAAGGTTCTCAAAGTACTTGAAGTATTATTGAATTGAAATCATTATACCTCTCCTTTATCCTTATTCAAAATCATATTGTATCACTTGTATAAGAAAGTAGTACTTTCTTAAAGTAGCTTAATCTAAGATAGTGGTGTGTTATTTTAGAAGTATTGTTAGAAGTTTGTAGTAGAAATCCCAGGGTGGGAGTTGTACTTTTTCTGACAATAAGTAGATTAATCTCTTGTGGTGTGCAAGAGTGCTGGATGTACCCTTGGTTATAAGGGGAACCAGGATAATTCTATTGTGTTCATTTATTTATTGCACTTACTTATTATTAGTCACTATATTAACTCAGAAAATTCAACTACCATATCACTGAAAACAAGAAAATTTCATAACACCTAATTCCCCCCCCCCCCCTCTTAGGCGTACCTATGTACTTACAAACTAGTGACATCTTCAGGAAATTCACACGCAATAGGAACATGTCGTATTACCACTTTTTCTTCAAATTCCGATTAGGCTAGGATCATGTATAACTGGGCATCTTCTTTCAAGATTGCCTTCACTTGGTTGGCGGATATATTGCTAGACTTATCCCTCTCTTCTGACTCCATGAATTCAATGGTTTTGCTAAAAAAATCTATGCGGATATGGTTGGCAGATAGCCAATCCATACCAAGAATCACATCGACCAGACGCAAAGGTAAACACACCAAGTCAACTCGGAAGTCGCTTCCACACACATGGATAGAAATTTCAAGACAAACACTAGAGGTATCAACAGAATCACTAGTTGGGGTATTCACAATCAAACAATACTGCAAAGAAGACACAGGTAGTCCTAAATGTCTAACACAGTCAAGAGACACAAAGGAATGAGTGGCACCGCAATCAAATAGCACAAATAAAGCAGTATCACTTATGAGACATGTACCTTGGATCAAGTTGTCTCTCTCAGACGCTCCTGCACCACTGACGGCAAAGACTCTTCCATTGGATTTAGGTTGGCTAGGTTGGGAACTCTGGTTTCCAGGTTGTGGAGTCTTCCTTGGGTATGAGCATGTGGTGCTAATGTGGCCTTGTTGTTGACAATTAAAACAAGTAATTTCAGCATCTCTACATTCATATGCCATGTGACCCTGCTTACCACACCTGAGCCATCAGATAGGATTAGCTGGATCACCATTATTACCATTGTTGTTGCTCGAGACTTAACTTTTGTTGTTACTATTCCAGTTACTAACTCCTCGTCCATTAGGGTTTCCTCTACCACTCCCATAACTATAATTCTTTCCTTTTCCTTTTCCGTTACCACTACTAGCTCCTTTTCCACCTGAAAAACTGTATTGTTGATAATTCTGACGACTTCCAGATTTACTAGGAGGAAAAGAGTAAGGGTTTCCTCTATTATGATGCATAGGCCTCTTGTCCTTTATAGTTCTAGTGTTTCGATAATATGCCTTTTCAGCACGACTATCCTCATCATAAATCCTACTCTTATTCTCTAGGGTAGGAAAGTCATGGATCTCTTGCATTCCAACCTGTTTCTTGATCTCTAGTCTGAGTCCCATTTCAATCTTAATGCACTTTGACTTTTCTCTTGTCGCAAATGTTCTCCATGCTCTTCTTCAGTCCTTGAATAAATCAATATATCATCAACGAATACCACCACGAATTTATCAAGGAACGAATTAAAGATCCTGTTCATGTAGTCCATGAAAATTGCCGGTGCATTGGTAACTCCAAACGGCATAACCAGGTATTCATAATGTCCGTAGCGGGTTCTGAAAGCTGTTTTCTGAATGTCTCCTTCCCTTACTCGGATCTGATGGTAACCCGACTTCAAGTCAATCTTCGAAAATATCGCGGCCCCTCTCAATTGATCCATCAAATCATCGATTCGTGGCAAAGGATAACGATTCTTAACAGTTGCCTTGTTAAGCTGTCTATAATCCACACATAGGCGCGAGCTTCCGTCCTTCTTCTTAACCAGCAAAACTGGAGCACCCCATGGTGATACACTTGGTCTGATGAATTTCTTCTCCAACAAGTCTTCAATTTGGCCTTTGAGCTCATTTAATTCCAATGGCGACATTCGATAAGGTGCCATTGAAATAGGTCCCGTTCCTGGGTGCAAATCAATGAAGAATTCCACTTCTCTTACCGGTGGCAATCCTGGAATTTCCGTTGGAAATACATCCCGATACTCGTTGACAAGTATCACATCTTCTATATCCACATTTATCTTTGCCTCCACATTTGCCAGAGACAAAAACTCATGAGTCCCTTCACTTAGCGACACTCGGAGTTTGTTAGCAGCTAAATACTTAACAACTCCTGGTTCGGGGAAAAGAACCAATTTACGAGCACAATCCAAGATCACATAATGATAAGACATCCAATCCATACCGAGGATGACCTCGAGTGATTGTAGCGGTAAACAAATTAGATTAACCAAGAAATCCTTATTCTGTATAGTCATTCGACAATGTAAACATGCAGAATTTACGGTTAAGGTCTTAGCAGGTGTGGAAACAACCAAATCAAAAGGTAAAGCAGACACAGATAACTTCAAGCGATTCACACAGTCCATAGCAATGAAGGAATGGGTTGCCCCCGAATCAAAGAGTGCAGTTAGAGTGTTACCTGCAATCTCACAATCACGCTGAATCAGATTACCAGATGGATTTCCCTCTTCAGCATTCACACAATAAATGCGTCCTCTAGCAGTAGGACGGGTAGCCCTAGCTACATTCACCACTGGTTCCACCTTTGGAGCCGTGCACTCCCTTGCCATGTGCCCCGACTTCTGACAATTGTGACAGATGGGGATGTTAGTGGTACAAGCACTAGCATAGTGTCCTTCTTTCCCACATCGGAAACATCGAAGCACTTGCCCCATTTGCCTTCCGAAATTCTGGTTCCCCGGGCGACTCTGCCCACCGTTGTTATTCTGGGGTCGATTATAAGGTTTAGCAACTTGCTTTCCCCTGTTCTGATAATTCGCCCGACTAGGGCCTCCCGAATTAAAATTCCCTACTCGGCTAGCCCTCTTGTTCTTCATATCTTCCACTTCTCTACATTTCTCTACCAGCGCTTGGAAACGTTGAATTCCCAAAGGTAAGACGGAATCTTGAATCTCATACTTCAATCCGTCTTGGAAACGATGACACATGAACGGTTCATCAATTTCTTCACGGAAGAACCTGAAATGCCTCGATAGTGATTCAAATTTAGCAGCATACTCGCCCACAGTCAGGCTCCCCTGGTGAAGTTTCAGAAAGTCGTCACCCAACTTAGTCCTGGTACTCATCGGAAAGTATTTGTCTAAAAACTTTCTTTTGAACGATTCCCAGTTCACCTCCTCGTGGGCTGCTCCCATCAACAACCTTGCACTCCTCCACCAGTATTCAGCATCCCCTAGCAACATATACGTGGCATAGCTGACCTTCACTCCAGCCTGGCAGTTAATCATATCAAAGATTTTCTCCACTTCTTGGATCCATTGATCCGCCTTCTCTGAACCCTCATCCCCCTTGAACTTAGGAGGATTGTAACGACGGAAGTCTTCCAACCCTCTTGATTCTGCAGCACGGATCTCTCTTCCCCTCTTTTCAAGATCCCGTTGAGTCTTGGCAGCGGTCTGTGCAGCGACAGAAGCAGCCATGTTGTTCATAGCCTCCGCCATTTGGTCATTCCTAGCGTTGGCTCTCGGAGCGTCATTCCTTCTGGGCGGCATGGTTTCCTATAAGAACCATCATCAAGTAGAGTTTTAACACTACTTCAAATAATTCTAAACTAACGTCCGACTAACAACACACAATTAAATTGGACTTGACAACTCAAGTCACCTAAACCGACACATGATCAGATAACAACTCCTAACTTATAGGTCGACCTACAATCTATAACCAAGGTTCCACAGCTCCCAAAGAAAACTAAACCTATGCTCTGATACCACAATGTAACACCCCGTTTTTCAAAGCGAGGGTATATTTTTTTTTTCTAAAAGTAATTAAGACGAACAAAGAAATAAATCAGGAAATGCTTTTGGATAAATAATTGAGTCATTATAATTTACAAACAGCGGAAAAGTTTCTCCAATTACAAATCCAAAACATTTCTACATAAACATCAAATGGTACATGGAACCCATCCAAAGATGATGTCAAACTGATAATATTAGTAAAAGTACAGTTTTCCAAAACTAAAAATACTCCCAACCAAAAAGAAGGACCCCTAGTCCCTATACATCATCCTAATCTGATCATCCTACCAAAAACTATACACCCTGAGTAATCTCCACGCGCCCCGTGAGATCCTCCTAACACAACCGCAGTCAAGCATTCCCATCTCCATCCCTGTCCGTAGGGTACGAACCAGTAGGGCCGTCCTGACTCTCATCTGAGGGCAAAGCCCAGATTTCCACAATAGTGTAAAGGGTCACCAACCAGAAAATAACAGTTAACACATAGCAATTAAGTTTTTGAATGCTCAAAACAACTTTTTAACTAAGCATGCACCTTAACAGGATTTTCAATATGCGAAAAGTTCATACAGTACATTGCCAATGAAAATGAAGGTAAAATGCAGTTCTCGATCTCCTAATTAACACATAATAAAACAAGACATGGATAGATTCATGAGCAATTAATCATACAACTAAAAATGAGGATTTTCACTGAGCCAATCGATTGGGCAATCGATTGGGGTGAAGATTTTTAATGGAAACAGAAACCTGGGCTGAATTCAATCGATTGGTAAATCGATTGATTGGTTCCTGAGCCCCTGGTCTCGAGCCAATCGATTTCCTAATCGATTTGGTGAGGGATTCTTAATGAAACA
>NC_021164.2:15470245-15497529 GCF_000331145.2 Cicer arietinum | reverse complement strand
TAAAAGTAATTAAAACGAACAAAGAATAAATCAGGAAATGCTTTTGGATAAATAATTGAGTCATTATAATTTACAAGCAGCGGAAAAGTTTCTCCAATTACAAATCCAAAACATTTCTACATAAACATCAAATGGTACATGGGACCCATTCAAAGATGATATAAAACTGATAATATTTGTATAAGTACAGTTTTCCAAAACTAAAATACTCCAAACCAAAAAGAAGGACCCCTAGTCCCTATACATCATCCTAATCTGATCATCCTACCAAAAACTATACACCCTGAGTAATCTCCACGCGCCCCGTGAGATCCTCCTAACACAACCGCAGTCAAGCATTCCCATCTCCATCCCTGTCCGTAGGGTACGAACCAGTAGGGCCGTCCTGACTCTCATCTGAGGGCAAAGCCCAGATTTCCACAATAGTGTAAAGGGTCACCAACCAGAAAATAACAGTTAACACATAGCAGTTAAGTTTTTGAATGCTCAAAACAACTTTTTAACTAAGCATGCACCTTAACAGGATTTTCAATGTGCGAAAAGTTCATACATTACATTGCCAATGAAAATGAAGGTAAAATGCAGTTCTCGATCTCCTAATTAACACATGATAAAACAAAACATGGATAGATTCATGAGCAATTAATCATACAACTAAAAATGAGGATTTTCACTGAGCCAATCGATTGGGCAATCGATTGGGGTGAAGATTTTTAATGAAAACAGAATCCTGGGCTGAATTCAATCGATTGGTAAATCGATTGATTGGTTCCTGAGCCCCTGGTTTCGAGCCAATCGATTTCCTAATCGATTTGGTGAGGGATTCTTAATGAAAACAGAATCCTGGGCTGAATTCAATCGATTGGTAAATCGATTGATTGGTTCCTGAGCCCCTGACTTAAGGCCTAATCGATTGGGCAATCGATTTCTTAACTGATTCCTTTGAAAATTGTTTTCGAAATCGATTGGCTAATCGATTTTGTGAATTGGCCAAGTCCCTGTTTACCCATCCAATCGATTGGGAAATCGATTTCCCTGATCAGTTTTCCAAAAATTCATGAATTAACCTAAGTCATTCCTAATCAAGTTCACCACTTAACACTTAGCAATTTCTACGCGATTACTACGACACACAAAGGTTCGATAACCATCATACTCACACACAATACACAACACATAGCACTTAACACCTTCATCTCAGTTATCACGATAAATCAAAATTCGAATCACTCAATCATAAACTCAAATCAAACATGACTCGCGTGCCAGGCACCCTAATGCAATGCGTATATGCCAAAATGCATGGACTCGGAATTCCAAACCAAAACCCTCCTCGAAGGGCCGTAAATCATAATTGTACCGCCTATCGCAGGCCAAAGTACCAATTACCGAGGTGCCACCTATCACGGGTCAGCACGATTTACTAAAATGCGTAAATCATAAACGTACCACCTATCACGGGTCAGTACAGTTTACCGAGGTGTCACCTATCACGGGTCAACACGATTTACTAAAAGAAAAAGCGGGAATCGTAAATGTACCACCTATCACGGGTCAGTACAGTTACCATGGTGTCACCTATCACGGGTCAACACGATTTACTAAAAGAAAAAGCGGGAATCGTAAACGTACCGCCTATCACAGACCAGTACTGTTTACCTAGGTGCCACCTATCACGGGTCAGCACAATTCACCAAAAATGTAAATCGTAAATGTACCACCTATCACGGGTCAGTACAGTTACCATGGTGTCACCTATCACGGGTCAACACGATTTACTAAAATGTAAATCGCAAACGTACAACCTATCACGGGTCCGTACAGTTTACCAAGGTGTCACCTATCACGGGTCGACACAATTTACCAAATGAAATGCATGAGCATACACAGACTCCATTCACAACAATCGTTAAGCAAATGCAGATATTAAAAGATTCCCCATTTTTAATACCCATTTAACTTAAACGACTTTCAAACAACATTAATTAAATAAGTCATTAAGAGATTCCCCGTTCTTAATACCGATTTAACTTAATGATTTTCAAAACAAAACGTTAAGCAAACAGTCATATTAAGAGATTCCCCATTCTTAATATACTTTTGACTTAAACGATTTTCTCGCAAAACATTCAGTAAACAAGTCATTAAGAGATTCCCCATTCTTAATACTCATTTACCGAAACGATTTTCAAAAACGATAGTTAAGTAACCGAGACATTAAGAGATTCCCCATTCTCAACGCCCAGTTAACTTAAACATTTTCCTCAAATACACATTAAGTAAACCGAGGTATTAAAAGATTCCCCATTTTTAATACTCGTTTAACTCTAATGGTTTTCAAATTCCACAGAAACAAATTCAAACATACTTTCACATTCAAACCATAATTCACAACAACCACACCAATTAACAAACATCGAGTTTCATTTACCCATAATCATACGCAATGACATTCAAATTCATTTACCACGAAACATTCATCACTATAAACAAAACCTAACTCTTAGGGTTTTACCCATAACGCACTAGTTTGGTTTTTCCCCAAATCGATACATTTAACCCTAACGATTTCCTTCCCACACAACTACAGATAAGTCCCTAATGCAAGCTAGAAGTTTGGAAGGAGCCCTTACCTCAAAGTTAGCTTTATCGAGTGTTTCCGGTTCCGCGAGAAATTCCGGTAAAATCTCCGCTCGCAACGCCGCTTCCAAATTAGTTCACTAGCACCGTAGTGTGGTGGTGAGCAACTTTCCCTTCTATCTCTTCGAGAAATGAGGTTTGGATCTAGAAGAAACGGAGGGGTTTGTGTTTGGATCTCAAAAACCGTTTTTCTTCGTTTTCGAATCAAAGAGGAAGAGTGGAGTTACGAAAACCTTGGTCTAACCCTCACCCAACCTTGGGTCACTAGCTTTGAAGAAAAGGAAGCAACGAAAACGAAAAATGGAGAAAGGATGGATTTTGGGTTTATGCTCACGTGAGTTCAGAGGAAGGAGATGGAAATTCTGAGTTTTCCTTCCTTTCTATTTCTTTCCTTTGCTTTTCCTTTCTTCCTTTTTCCTTCCTTCCTTTATATACTATTTTCTTTTCATTTTCCTTCCTTCTAGTTTTCCTTTCTTTTTCCCTCCAAGCAAACATATATATATATAATAAATATAACTTAACAAATATCTCAAAATCTAGATATTTATTAAATTACCGTTTCACCCGAAACGCCTTAAATTCTCCGTAAAGTATTTACCGCAGTTAAATTCGACTTATTTATCGACGAGAAATTCTAATTGGCATCGAAATATCGTTTTGATTATAAAATTCCAAAATATTATTAACTTTGGCCTAAAAGCCTCCGAGCCAAAAATCCAAAATATACCAAAAATACATAAAAGGGTACTTTAAAATTATGGGTCTTACACAAATTATCACAACCTCAGAAGCATTCAAGTGTATAATATCAACAGTTCATCAAATTCATTCAAAATAAGACAGTCACAAGGATGAAATGCTATGCATGTCCTATACTCTATACTTCATCATTTGGTACCATTCTACTTTGAAGTACTTGGTTAGGAGGCCTGATACTACGCCACTACAAGAGTGGTCGGACAATTCATGAATGGCCAAGTCCTCATAGATCCCCTCAACTCAACCTGAAACACATATACGTGACGGTCGAGGTACTCTTGTGTTGCACAGTAGTTCCCGACCTTAGGGAATAACCCACTAATCCACTTAGGAATTCCCCCACTAGATGTACCCCCAAGGTCTATCAGTCTTACCTTACAATTCGACTGTAGGCCTCGACGATCAGGCTCATTCAGTTGTACTTCCTCGAATCACTAGGTTTGTCAGACCCTCCCTATATGATGACAAAATTATTCTAACTCCAAAATCACAACTCAATAAGTTTCAGTTTGACTTCATAACATTCATCATTATATATGTATATTAGTCAATCACAATAAAATTCCAATATTTTGGTTTGCGCTACTCACAATGCATCATCCAGTCTTATCAATCACAAAATAAAAGATCAAACATGTGGCACATTCAAGAGATATCACAATTTCATTCAAGTAGCAAGAACACTCCAGTATATATCATTCACACAGTAACAATCAACATAATATTCATAAAATCAGACGACATGCAATCTTGATATAAATAAATTCACGACAATTCTAGGTTGCTAAATTTTTATTTTAGTCCTCACTATTCCCATTCACATGTTATTAATTAATTATTATTACTCAATAGGGCTCAACCGTACGTAGTGTGCCCCGGATGAATATCTGAGAATTTCGGTATTCCCGTTCATCTCATGTTATTTTATAGTCATAAATCGAACCTACTCTCACCCCTTACCTCGATTGAAGATTTCTCCAAATGAATCTGGTCTGCTAAAGTGTCGCGTCTTCGTCGATCGTTGTCTCTAATACCCTGTTAGAGAATTTTAACAACACATCAACCAAATACAAATAAATTACCTACTAACAATAAATAAATAAATATATAAATTGTATACAATTTGTAAAATAACTCAAAAATATATTTACTATCATCAAAACATGCATATTAACATAATTAGATTTTTGTTTAACTAAATAGGATAAAAAGAACTAAATATAACATGCATATATATCTATATGTAGTTTTGATTTTTTTAAATATATATATATATATATATATATATATATATATATATATATATATATATAACATGCATATATATTTATAAGTTAAATATAGTTAATATTAATGATTTAAATCGATTACTAAGGCAAATACACAAGATGCACCTAAAGAAAATAGAACACATATTAACACTCATATAATAATAGTAGTGTATCATTATACTATTAAATAATAATATAACGTTATAAAATAATAATGTGGAATTAATTTAGAAAATTTTGAATAGACGTCATGAAATAATATTTAAATAGGAGATATAGTATAAGATAGTGGATGATGGATAGAATTTGTGGCAAAACTATTTAGAAACTTAGTAGAGAAAACTCTTTAGGAAGACATACATAATTGAATATTTAAAAATTATAAATAATTATATTTAAATTTATAATAAATTACGTTTAATTATAAACCAATGAATTTAAACACTTGTAATATCTATTAATCATATGTAATTAATCATATAGTCAAATTGCGTTAACCAATTTTTTATTGTTAATTTTTGTATTAAATTAACAACTCTTCTTGATATTGTTATATAATAAAAACATGGTGGATGAACCAATGGACAATAACCACAAAGGATGGACATTATGTTAATTACCATTTTATTTGATCATGTTTTCTCGAAAGGTCCAAATTTTTATTTAGATCAATTAATTTAAATATAGTTGTTTCCTTTCTCCGATTTCAATTATAAGAAGAAAAATAAATAAACATCAATACCAATTAATTAATTTTTATTTTTTGAATATTTTTATAAATAAACTCTACATAAAAAAGTGTAAGACATTATATACATTCACTAATATTTAAAAAACAAACATTAAATAAAAACAAAAATTATTTAAAAGATAAATACATCTTAAAAATCACAATTTTTCTTATAAATAAAATTTTAAAAAATCGCTAAATTTTTTCAAATAATTAATACCAAAGATAGTATTAAGACTCGTATCTTGATTTATTAATCCCAAGAGAATAGAAAGAGAAAAATCTACTTTCTTTGCACAAGCATTCCTACCTAAATCACAATCATTTATACCTTGATAGAATTCTACATATTTAGAAAGAGAGATAAATATGATTAAATTTCTCATAGAATTTAATTTTGTCACGTAGTAAAAATTTCAAATGTTAATTGATATTAATTAGGAGATATTTATGCGTGGTGGTCTGTGTGATGGAAGGATATTTTTACGGGAAGAGTTGGTATTGAAGAGGAATGGTTTGATAAAAATGTTTAAAATTATTAGGAATGGGAGTAATACTTTGTTTTGGAAGGATCCAAGATTGGTTGGTGGGGTCTTGCGTGAGAAATTTAGTAGGTTATTTCATTTGTCTTTGCAACAAGAGAAAAATGTAGTTGTTATGCTAGAGATGTTGCGACGGGAGGATATTCAAGGACGGAGATGGCGGAGGCAGTTGTTTGCATTGGAGGAGGAATTAGTGGAGCAATGTAGAATTTTATTGGTTAACGTTCATTTGCAAGTTAATGTATCTGATAAGTGGTCATGGAACAATACGCAAGGAGTATCATATTCAATAAATGAGGCATATTTTGTACTACGGAAGGAGTTTGTCGTTAGTATCAACACACCTCCATTTCAAGACCTAGTGTGGCATCCTTTTGTCCAAGCGAAAGTATCACTAATCTCATAGTTTTCATATTTGAACATTAATTAATTTATCCTTCATAGGGCTACTGCCATATGTAGCGAGCCCCGAATGAATCATTAGGAAATATGGTCATCTCAAAATATATTATACTCATGAATTCACACGCTCTCTCACTTCTTACCTTATTTAGACACTTTTTCAAACACATAATTAAATGGAAGTTTTCAACCGCTACTGCAGACTGACAACAACTAGCAAGCGAATATGAATAAATGGTGAGTTCACAAAATCGCCGAGAAAATATATTTTGCAGAGCATAAAATTAAATGTTGAATAATTAATAATATTTTTAGGAGTAAAATTGGAGTCAAAACAATGAGAAAAACTGCATAAAAAGTCTCACCAATTCATCGGAGCACCAGAAGGGTATGACATCAACTTCACCGAAAATGCAATTCAGTAGTGCTTCTAGAAAGTTTCGATGAGAGGATTCCAAAAACAATACCAGTTTTGGGAGATGACAAACGTGGTGATTAGAATCGACCAAAAATAGTTTCCCAAGGAAAGAAATGCATGTGTTTCTGATGAAATGGAGCCACAATCGATAAAATTGACGCCAAAAATGAATTAAGTGGCCGATTTTGTGAGAGAAAAAGGGTTTGTTGCAATTTGACTGTCATCAGTCTGATTTTTGTTTTTTATATTTTTAATTGCGTTAAAGGGTTGCAGATAGCAAATGTATAGGTATAAGAGTAAAACTGTTAGGCCCAATACCAGGTTGTGAAGTTTGAGGCCGAAATAGAGGTGTAATGAGTAACTAACATGTGTAGGAAGGAAGAGTCCAACCAGTAATAGCACAAATTAATATGCAGAAGTAGAAAATAGGGGTGTAAAAAGTTGTCTGGTCCATTAGTATTTCTAAAAGCCCTTAATAAATAAATAATTTATTTTATTTTTTTGGGAAACGTTTTTCCAAAATACTCATTTTCACATAATATTATTTATCCTTAACATAGATAAATCTAATTTTAACCAAAACTCTCATATTCAAAATAATAATTATAAGTATTACTATAATATTTTCTAAAATAATTACATAAAAATACACCATCCTTATAGAATAGTCGAAATAATAAAATAAATAAAGAAATATAACATCATCAATTTATATTAATTACTAAATCAAAATAAATATGTATAAAATCATCATACTATAACAACTGGATAAAAATAAAGAAACTCAATATAAATATTAGTAATACCTCAAGATAACTATTTGTAAAATAAATAATTAAAATATAATATATTTATAAAAATTAAATATAATTATGTGTCCACCTAACATTAATCAAACATACAAAAAAATATCGCATTAACTACAGACACACATATACACGTAGAATCGTCAAATATCTTATACCTTAATCTATACACTAAAACACTATTATTTATAGAAAAATATTTAAAATAATAAAATATAATATTTGTTATTTATATCACTTACTTAGTCCATTATATACCAGATTAACACATCATAGAAAGAACCCATGTAATGAAAATTAGTCACAAAATTTATCCACATAAATTCTAAAATAGTTTTAACATCAAATTAATTATTTAAAGTTAAATAGCCCTATTATACCCTAGTTTTGTTGCGGTGTTGATATTAATAGATCTTCATAATTACTAATGATTAAACTCTAAACTAAATCTTTATAGAAAAGTTCTGATAATAATAAATTATTAAAACCCAACAAAACCTACAAATATATATCCATCAAACAAACAAATATGTCAAATAAAAACAAAAAAATAATAAATAACAAGAAAGTATAATTTATAATTGACAAAAAATTAAAAATCATAACTTATGAACCAATTTTATTAATGTAATTAATGCATACGAGATGTGTTTTTCTGAAACACAAATTGATTGGAATAACAATAAAACTTAGGTTCAAACTTTTAGTGTTTCCTTTCACTTGGTGGTGGATGGTAGGGTTTGCAACAAGGGGGATTAGTACATATCATTGGCACACATTCTAATTTCCGTCTTCCAAAACAAGGTGGTAAACTTGCTTGTACACTTGGATATTATTATTATTATTATTATTATTATTGTTATTATTATTATTATTATTGTTATTATTATTATTATTATTGTTATTATTATTATTATTATTATTATTATTACACTTGGATATGGGACTAACTTATGAAATACATTTTATTCTTTTTTATTTATTTAAACAAACCAATAATTATCAAAATTAATTTTTGAACATTTTATTTTTTTAAAGACAATCTTATTAATAAAACATTACTAATATTTTATTCAATAAAATGATTAAATAAAATAATCTTTTAAAATGATTCAATAATCAAAACTTTCATATTCGAAATAATAACTATAATAATTATTATAATATTTTTCAAATAGTCAAAAATATAAAATTAATAAATATATTGTCAACAATTTATATTAATTACTAAATTACAATAAATACATATAAAATAATCATACCATAACGACTATATAAAAATAAAAGAAATTCAAACACAATATTACTACTATCTTATGATAATTATTTACAAAATAAATAACTAAAAGTAAGAAATAGTTATAAATAATTAAAATATAATTATGTGCACCCTTAATATCCGTCAAACACACATAAAAATATCACATCAATTATGAGCGCACATATACATATAAAATTCGCCTAAAATATTATTCTTTAAAATTTATACACTAGAATACTGTTACTTTTAGAAAAATATATAAAATAAAATATTTGTTATTTATATCACTCGTTTAGTCTAATATGTACAAGATTAACGCATCATAAAAAACACTCATAAAAAAAATTTGATTTCATTAATAAAATAGTTTATTATAAAATTTGGGGTGTTATATATTAAATGAAAATACTAGCAACGTATCACAAATATTAAATACCAACAAGTTATAAGTCTACAAGATACCTAATGATAACAATAAATCAATTTATCTAATCTCATGGTTAAGTGATGACTCTTCATCATATGCATATTTTTCATCGTTTTTAGTCTTATCTATTTGTAATTATTAGTTAATTTGAAGAGTTAATTGATATATCTTGTTGATTCTAGTTATTTGAGTTAATAAAAAGTTTATGTTCTTATTCCTTTGATTATGTAGGATTTTTTCATAGTTTTACGTTGTTTTTTTGTTTTAGTGTAGTGTTGAATTTTGGTGAGAAATCAACATGATCTATGTGGAGTATTTCAGCCATATCTAGAGTTGTATATGACCAATTTGCGTCAAACCAAGTGAAAATAAAATCTAATATCCATAGTTACAACGTTCAAGAAGACACTGGAATCCAATTCAGACTCAAAAGAGGAGAAAAATGTAGAAAACATCAAACAGAAGAAGTTGTGCGCCTGAAGTGTGAAAGCTGAGCCTAGGGCGCATTTATGCACTGGTGAAACTGTCAATTTGCGCCTGGAGCACATTTCTGCACTGGTGAATATGTCAATTTGCGTTTGAAGCGCAACAAGTACTTCAGAGTTAGAATGGCACCACATTGTGAAGTACAGTTGAAGCTCATGCATATCCTTGTGATTGTTTTGTTGTGATTGATGTGTTTCAAAACTAATAATAATTAATCTTAAATGATTTGATGCATATTATAATGAGATGATTATTTTACTTCAGTGGCTTTGATGTTATAATATGATACAATTTACTTAAATATTTTGATATATCGTAATGTGATTATGATACGGTCTATTATAATTGTTTGCATGTCCTTCTTACTTATATTATACTATAAACATGATTTCAAAACTCACCTCCTTCGTTGTTTGTCTTTGACTGGCTTGGACATGCCTTTGCAAAATCGCAGTTGTTACAGGATAATGAGTTTTGAAGTTCAAGTTTGGAAGGAACCTAGCTCTGATAAGTTTGGATGCAACCAAACCAAATATATATCCATCAAACAAACAAATATGTCAAATAAAATGAAAAAAATAATAGATAACATGAAAATATAATTTATAATTGGCAAAAAATTAAAAATCATAACTTATGAACCAATTTTATTAATGTAATTAATACATACGAGATGTGTTTTTCTGAAACACAAATTGATTGGAATAACAATAAAACTTAGGTTCAAACTTTTAGTGTTTCCTTTCACTTGGTGGTGGATGGTAGGGTTTGCAACAAGGGGGATTAGTACATATCATTGGCACACATTCTAATGCCCGTCTTCCACAACAAGCTGGTAAACTTGCTTATACATTGTCAATATGAGCACACACAATAGCAATCAAAAAGATTATAAACTTCAAGAACATCTTCATTATAGTTTCCATTTAATAACCGAGCTTGGTTGGCGAAGAAAAGCAATGTTCATATGTTATAGTTAATGGTATGTTAAAACAATGTTAACTTATTTATAGAGAAAAATAAAATTCTCTATATTTTACAATCCATTATGTTTTCTTTATCATATTAAATGTTTTTTATTTGTTTACTAATTTCTCAAATCTTTACATCTAGTTTAGTAACAAATAATAATATTACCCTATAATAACCTGCAACTTATGCCAAATTTGATATCCCAAGCATAATCATAATGACAAATTATGGTAAACTTAAGTAGAATTTTTTTTTTAATTTGCTTTAACTCCGAAAAGTAAACATTAAACACGTTGACATAATAACAATTCATAAATGGAGGTATAATAGACGGTTTTTTTTAATAGTGTGATCTAGAAAATCCTCCCTACATAAATATTATTAAATCATGATAAATATAAATCATATTATTTTGAGAAAAAAATTAATAAATTATTTTATATGAGACACATATCTTGCTTCAGTAACTAAATAAATATTTATATTAATGAGACTCGTGTTATCAGGGAAATAATTGTCAATAATATATATGATCTGATTTTTAATATCTTTTATAAGAGTTCAATGAGTTTTAAAATCTTCCTAATTTAAGACATGAACACCATCCCTCACGCAAATTTTTTTTTATCTAAAAAAACATCTTAATTTATAAGATTGTACATAAAAATTTATAAAAAAAAAATATACATCTACAATATATTTATGTTAACTTTGTAATTCTGTTTGTTTCTAATTATAATTGATTGTACTGACATGACTTAAATTATTTTAAGAAGTTATAAAACCACTAAACGTGAGGTGTCATTACAAAAAATAATTTTTAGGTATTATTTTCAAATTAATGAAAATGATAAAAATATGTAACTACATTTCTTAAGTAGAAAATATAAGTAAATTGAACTAATGAATATAAAAATATTCCAACTTGTATAACATAAATGGACCATATTCAAAGTTCAAACGAAAGTAGTTCTCAGTAGAAGGTTGATATAATGTGATTTATTACCATTCAAAATATTATTTAAATATCTCTAACGACAACTTAGATGATAAAAGAGTAGTGGAGATGATTGAAGTCATGGTCTTGGGTTGCAACATGCAATTTCGGTGAACAAACAATTCAAATTGTGTTGGTTCTCATAGATCTCGACAACTCAATCTGGGACATGTGTGTTGAAACAAAATCTCTCAAATAATTTTAATGATAACAAAATTATTTAATAGATTATGATTGTGGTTAATAACTAATTTTTTCTTTTGAGTGAATGCATATAAGAAAATAGGTTATTAATCATTAAGGCAAAAACAGTCCAAGAGTGCAAAAACGAGGATGGCCTCAACCAGTCCAAGAACAGTTGGATGGCAGTTATGTAAATATGATGAAATAACTTGGATCTCTTGTAATGAATTCCTACGGTCATCAAGAGCTTGGAACATGAAAGGAACATCGTAAGACTTCTATAATAGGCAACAAGCTCTTCATCATCAAATACACAACAATATTGCATAAAAAGATCAAGTATCTTAAAGCTATCAAGAGCAATATCCATCATCTCTTCATACTTTCTATAATTCTACATTAGATCTTTGAAAATCCTTTGAGAAAGTATTTAGAATCAATCACTCTCATATCACTCTATAATTTCCACGTGAGATACACTTGGAAATATTTGAAACTTGATTGTAAGCTTGGTGAAGCTAAAGAATACACAATTTGTAATCATCCTTAGTGAGAGGTTGATCTGTTTGAACATTAGTAAAATCTCACAAAAGTGTGAGGACTGGATGTAGCCTTCATTGGGTGAACCAGTATAAAAATTGTGTGTGTCATTCTCATATTTTTCTTTCACCCTTTTCCTCAGGTCAGATATGAAGGTTTGTAAAACCCATCCTCAGGCTTGCCATCCTCTGCGAGAGGATAGTTTTAAAAAACACTTGAAAATTATTTTTAACAGCAAAATCCCTATTCAACCCCTTTCTAGTGATATTTAGCTACATCAATTGGCATCAGAGCAATGTTCTCTAAAAAAAATACACCTAATAGTGTAAGAGAAAAAGATCCAAAAGGAAAAATGTCAAAAGCTAAGTATATTCCCGAAGAAGGATAATCCAGCCGACCTCCCTATTTTTATGGTACAGATTACTACCACTAGAAATGTAAGATGAGACTATTTCTCATATCACAAGACAACAACATGTGGTATGTGGTGGAAAATGGGGATCACGTCATCAGAACCAACAACGCAAACGAAACATCTGATGAGAAACCTCAAGTACAATGGATGGCAGATGAAAATGCAAAGGTACTCCTAAACTATAAAGCTCATTTATTTCTAACATGTGCTTTAAGTAGGGAAGATAATGATAGAGTTGAAGAGTGCAAAAACGCTAAGGAGCTGTGGGACACTCTAAGGATCCATCATGAAGGATCAAGACATGTAAAAGAAGCGAGGATAAACATGGGAGTAAGAGATTTCAAACTATTTGAAATGAAGGAGGAGGAAACTATTGATGAAATGTTCTCAAGGTTAACAATCATGTTAAATAACTTGAGATCTCTTGGAAAGGTATACTCCGTTCAAGAAAGGATAAGAAAAATCCTAAGAAGTTTACCAAAAGAATGGAGGCCAATGGTAACTGCCATTACAGAAGCAAGAGACTTGACCAACATGAAATTAGAAGATTTGGTTGGAACTCTAAGAGCTCATGAACCACTGTTGCTGGCAGACACACCAAGCAAAAAGAGAAGAATCATTGCTCTAAATGCAGAGTATCCCCTATCTTAGGATAAGAATGAACTCGCTCTAATTTCCAGAAGAATTAGAGGATGATAAACAAAAGATGACAGAATAGAGGACCTCCTCAAAAAGAAAAAATTGACAAAAGTCAGATAACTTGTTTTGGATGCAACAAGATGGGACACTAAAAAACTAAGTGTCCTCTTAGCAAGAGGAACTCAAGAAGATTTCCATACAAAAACAAATCCATGATGATTACTTGGGATGACAGTGATGAGTCATCCTCTGAGCAAGAAAAGGAAGAAGATGCCAACCTCTGTCTCATGGCAAAATCAGAAACTTAAAAGGTAAGTATTTCTGATCTATGTTCTAATTGTGAGAAATTAAAAATTGAATTTGATAGCCTCTTAAATGACTCAGACACTTTATCCCAAAAATGTATATTTCAAAAAAACCAACTTGTTGAGATAAAAAAAACAAAATGAGGAGCTTTGAAAAAAGAATGATGAGTATGTTAAAATCATTCAAGATTTGCAGCACTTTCATTTTCAAATGTCAGATCAACAAAAAACTTTTAACGAGAGGATAGTTGAAACTCATCCTAAACCTCCTAACAAGGACACAAAAAAGGAAATTTTGAAAACAAAGGTTAGTGAACTAAAAAATGACATTTCCATCTTTGTCAAATCTACAAAAACATTTCAAAACATAATGGGGTCTCAATCTGGAATATTTGACAAGGCTGGTATTGGTTTTAAAAGCTTTCAAAAACAAAAATTATATGAAAAATTTTTCTTGCCTAAAAAACAAGAGGATAGGCCAAAATGCACTTTGTGCAAAAAAATTGGGCATACTTTCAAAATCTCTCATGCTAAGAAGAAAGCTAAAAATATAAAGAAAGCATGCTCATTATGTGGTAAACATGGGCACCTTGATTCTATTTGTTATCACAAAAGGAAAGTCCTCACAAGAGGAAAAACTAACCAACAAGGACCCAATGCTATATGGGTACCTAGGTCACTTTTAAACTCTAACACAGGTTCATCCTCTGATCAATAAAAGAAAGCCTTGGTACTTAGACTGTGGTTGGTCAAGGCATATGAAAGGGGATAAGCACTGCTTTATGTCATTGGAGATAAAGGATGGAGGATCAGTCACATTTGGTAATAATAATAAAGCTCAAATAAAAGGAACATGTATTATTGGTAAGAATAATTCTGCAAAAATTGAAAATGTTCAGTATGTGGATGGCTTAAAACATAACTTGCTAAGCATTAGTCAATTATGTGATAGTGGATTTGAAGTTATTTTTAAGCATACTCTATGTGAGGTTAAACACTCATCCTCGGGTAGAGTTTTCTTTTCCAGTTTTAGAAAAAAGAATTTATATGAACTTTATCTGGATGATCTACCTACTGAATCATGTTTTGTTTCCATTGATAAAGATAAATGGATTTGGCACAAACGAGCTGGTCACACAAGCTTAAACACTATTTCTAAATTAGCAAAATTAGAATTAGTAAAAGGTCTTCCAAAAATTAATTTTGAAGAAGACAAAGTATGTGAAGCTTGTGTCAAAAGAAAACAAGTTAAAAGTAGTTTTCACTCTAAAAACTTTGTTTCAACAAATCATCCTCTTGAACTTATTCACATTGACCTTTTTGGTCCTATCAAAATGCCAAGTCTTAGTGGAAAAAGATATGGTTTTGTAATTGTTGATGATTTTTCTCGTTTTACTTGGGTTCTATTTTTAAAACATAAAGATGAAGCCTTTGAGGCATTCCACCATTTTTGCAAAAATATTCAAAATGAAAAGGGATCACAAATTGTCTCTATGAGAAGTGACCATGGAGGTGAAAAAGTGGATAAAAATGAAGAAGATGAACATTCATCCTCTCAACTACCCGATCCTCAAGAAGATGATGAGTTTGACCCAACCTCTCAGCAACCTCCAAGAGGATGGAAAACAGTCACACATCATCCTCCTGATCTAATCATTGGGAATACTGAAGATGGTGTTAGAACCATAAATTCTCTAAGGGAAAACAATACCAACATGGCCATGATATCACAAGTTGAACCCAAAACAATTGATCAAGCTATTGGTGACAAATCATGGGTTGAAGCTATGATGGAAGAGCTTTCACAATTTGAAAGAAACAAGGTATGGAATCTTGTACCCCATCCTTTGGACAAATCCATTATTGCGACTAAATGGATATTCATAAATAAACTAAATGAGGATGGAGAGGTCATTAGAAATAAAGCAAGATTAGTCGCACAAGGGTACAATCAACACGAAGGAATTGATTATGATGAAACATTTGCACCCGTAGCAAGACTTGAAGCTATAAGAATCCTCTTAGCTTATGCTACTTATAAAGGTATCAAACTATTTCAAATGGATGTCAAAAGTGTCTTTTTGAATGGGTTCTTAAATGATGAGGTTTACGTTCACCAACCTCCTGGGTTTGAGGATGAAAAGAAGCCTAACCATGTGTTCAAACTCTCAAAAGATCTTTATGGTTTAAAGCAAGCTCCTCGAGCTTGGTATGAGAAGTTAAGCTCTTTTCTAAAAGAAAATGGATTCATTACAAGACATATTGATACTACTCTTTTCAAGAAGACTCTTGAGAAGGATTTATTGATTGTCCAAATATATGTCAATGACATAATCTTTGGATCTACAAATGAAAAGATGTGTAATGGTTTCTCCAACCTCATGCAAAGTGAGTTTGAGATGAGTATGATGGGAGAATTAAAATTCTTCCTTGGTTTGCAAATCAAACCACGAGCGGATGGCATTTTTATATCTCAAGAAAAATAAACCAAGGATTTACGCAAGAGTATGGGAACTCCTATGCACCCATCCTCCATACTCCATAAAGATGATGAAGGAACTCCAATATCTTAAAAGGAGTACAGAGAGATGATCAGATCCTTGTTTTATTTAATAGTCAGTAGACCGGACATAGTCTTTGTAGTCGGTCTTTGTGCAAGATTTCAATCCTCTCCTAAAGAATCTCATTTTACTGCAGTAAAAAGGATTTTTAGATATCTTGTTGGCACGATAAATCTGGGAATTTGGTACAAGAAATGTTCCAATCTTGACCTCATAGCTTATTGTGATGTCGACTATGCGGGAGACAAAGTTGAAAGAAAGAGCAATAGTGGAGCTTGCCAATTTCTTGGTAAATATCTAGTAAGTTGGTCATGCAAAAAACAAAGTACCATTGCTCTTTTAACTACAGAGGCAGAATATGTATCAGCTGCCCAACGTTGCTTACAATTACTATGGATAAAAAATCAACTTGAGGATTACTCTCTAAGGTACGCAAAAATTCCCATCCTTTGTGATAATACAAATGCAATAAATCTGTCTAAAAATCCCATTCAACATTCTAGATCTAAGCACATTAAAATTAAACATCATTTTATAAGAGATCATGTGCAAAAAAGGGATCTAGAACTGATTTTTATTGACATTGAAAATCAATTAGCAGATATTTTTACCAAACCTCTCCAGGAGGATAGGTTCAAAAAGATCTTGGAGGAACTCTCAATCTTTAATTTGTCTAAAATTAATTGATTTATGTTTTTTTATGTTCCTTTATTATATTTATTTTATTATGTTTTTTTACTAAATAAAAGTCCAAAAATAAAATTATGTTGTTTATTTTATATGTATATACATTTTAGTCTAAAATTGTGAGGATGGCCAAAACCACCAGAGGACGGAATATCCTTATTGGTGTAACTTCCCTTGTCACGTCATACAAGAAAATCGGCACGCGCCTCCTCTCTCATTGGCCAACATGTGTGGCGCATGCCTCCGTGCTTCACGTCGTGCATTTATTGCATTAACGGCTACTTGTCCCTACCTTGTCTCATCCATCATCACTCTAGTTTCCTAGGTAAACGACACATTAATTATCCTTTCCTCACACGTTTCCTCACACGTCTCTTCCTGTACATCTTCCATCCTCCTCTACTTACTTTTTCGTCCTCCATCACTCTCTCTCATCAACCCTCAGTTTAATTTTTTTTTCTCTCATTAGTTGTATTCCAATCTAAGATTTTTCAAATGGCTCGCACCGAAGTTACTGCAAAACGCAAAATCTCTTATCAAGAACCAGAAGATAATCAAGATGTCTACTGAAGCACTGAGTCAGATTTCCATGAGGAAACCCAATCTAAAGGAAATTCCTTGAACACCATTCCTTCCTCTCAACCATCTAAAAGTTCTTCTTCTCCTTCTACCACCCCCAAAATCTCAAAAAACTCATCCTCCTCCGCTCCCATAAGGCAACTAGGATTATGTTTGGAGCTATTTCATCTAAAAAGGCACTCCCCCGGGACAACACGATTCATGTCATCCACTCTAATGATTCAAAGACCAATCTCCCTCTAGAATCTTCACAACAGCCTCCTCTTGCAAAATCTACCTCCAAAGCTTCAACTTCTAAAAAGGGCATACCTTCTTCACCAAAACCCGCATCCTCTTCTCCAAAAATTTCTGAAATTACCCCGCCGTTTGATTCGGCCGAATTAGAGACTAACTATGTCTCAAAATGGCAACACAAATATGTGGTCAATGGTAAGATCATTGACCTTGATGATCTCAAACAAGGAGGATTTAATGTGGAGGAAATTTTTTACCAACTCGGATGGACCTCTTTTTTCCAAATCGATTAACCTCAGTATCCTCGCCTTGTAAGGGATTTTTATGTGGCTTCAAATGGTTCAAAAGGCACCACTGGTTTTAGTATGGTCCTCAAAGGGGTTCATATGGAGATAAATTCCACTACGCTATGTCAAATTCTAGATATACGCGATGAAAGAGCCTGCTGCCTCTCAGATAGGTGGTATTCACAATGTGTAATCATTAGGAGCTTTGTTCTCCAAAACACTCTCATCAAACCTCCCACTACATCTCCACTGCGTAAATCTCCTGATGATATTCCATCTCCATTCCGTAACCCTCATTCTCTTGACTCCCCTGTCCAAACATCACCTCAGTCTTCACCAATCCACAATCTGACTCCTGTTCATGAAGCCGATCCTCTTCTTGAGGATACCTTCACACCAATCCCTCTTCAAAATATGGAGGATACCTTCTCATTCTTGAATGGGTTACCAAACACTTGGCCCCTACTATTGCAACTGAAGATCATCCTCCTGAGCTACCATCCCATCCTTCCTCTGCTATTCCATCTCCTTCATCCTCGTCTGATGAGCCATCCTCCTCCGAATAACTTTGTGGTTCTTTCTTTTTTATGCTGCCAAATTCAGGGGGAGAAAGATTATGCTTATCTAGTTGTTGTCTTTGTGTTAATCTAGTTGTTAAGTTGATTTGTTGTGTTTTGTTGCCTATGTATCCTGTTTGATGTTTATGTTGTGTTGAACAAAATTTTGGAATATTGTCTTCTTATTATGAAGTTTTACTTATGGTTCAATTTTATTATCTCAAAACTTTGGAATATATTCAGGGGGAGTAATATTTTTTAGTCTTAAAAAATTATTACACATATGATTGAGGGGGAGCATAAACATTTTATCTCATGAACTTATCATATTTATAATCATAATCTAAAGAATTTTGTCATCATCAAAAAGGGGGAGATTGTTGAGACAAAATCTCTCAAATAATTTTAATGATAACAAAATTACTTAATAAATTATGACTGTGGTTAATAACTAATCTGTGCTTTTGAGTGAATTCATATAAGAAAACAATTTATTAATCCTTAAGGCAAAAAGGAATTCATATAAGAAAACAGTTTATTCAAATCTCGACAATATGTTTCCTCACCAGAACTAATGCTTTTATTCATTAAAGAAATGCACAACAATATCAAAGAATGAATAAAATAAGTATATGAAATAAACAAGGTAGAAGGCCAAAGGAATAGGTACGAGAATGGGAAGATCTAGACAAGAAGATGACAATGCTAGGCTGGAGGACGGTTCAGTAAAGTTGAAAGCAACCCATCGAACATGTGTAAAGGCTAAAATCAGACCATTTATTGTCCTTGCATGAATGAAAACATGAAGAATTCAAACCCATCCTCGGGCTTGCCATCCTCTGCAAGAGGATAGTTTTAAAAAACACTTGAAAATTATTTTTAACAGCAAAATCCCTATTTAACCCCCCTTCTAGTGATATTTAGCTACATCAATGTATATGCGAAAATCGAGGTAAACGTGTGTCGCATGGTGGCTTCCGACATTTGAAGTGCTACCTCGAAGTCACTTAGGAATTTCCCACCCGAATACCTCTAAGATCTAACAATCATATTTATAATCATAATCTAAAGAACTAATTTGTGCTTTTGAGTGAATTCATATAAGAAAACAATTTATTAATCCTTAAGGCAAAAAGGAATTCATATAAGAAAACAGTTTATTCAAATCTCCACAATATGTTTCCTCACCAGAACTAATGCTTTTATTCATTAAAGAAATGCACAACAATATCAAAGAATGAATAAAAAAAGTATATGAAATAAACAAGTTAGAAGGCCAAAGGAATAGGTACGAGAATGGGAAGATCTAGACAAGAGGATGACAATGCTAGGCTGGAGGACGGTTCAGTAAAGTTGAAAGCAACCCATCGAACATGTGTAAAAGCTAAAATCAGACCATTTATTGTCCTTGCATGAATGAAAACATGAAGAAGTCAAACCCATCCTCGGGCTTGCCATCCTCTGCAAGAGGATAGTTTTAAAAAACACTTGAAAATTATTTTTAACAGCAAAATCCCTATTTAACCCCCCTTCTAGTGATATTTTGCTACATCAATGTATGTGCGAAAATTGAGGTAAACGTGTGTCGCATGGTGGCTTCCGACATTTGAAGTGCTACCTCGAAGTCACTTAGGAATTTCCCACCCGAATACCTCTAAGATCTAACAATCTTGCCAAAAGGCTCAACATCAGACCACCACGATCATGCTCATTCAGTTGTACTTTTCCAAAATCACTAGGGTTGTCATATCCTACCTACATGATGACAAAATAATCACCACTTCACAAATTTTCAATATTTATTTTCTTCCCTCGTAGGCCTATGATACTCCATTAAGACCGTAATATGAAACAAAAATTTAAATTACCATTATTTCATCAACTATGAAGATACTTCAATATTCTCATGACATAAACTTATCACAAATTTATAACCTCACAATTATTAATCATACATCATCATCATCACATAAAATTATCAAAATGCATCCACATTTTATTATCACATCACATAAACTCATCTAATCAAACATATACATAAAATTCATTAAACACCCAATATTACAAAAATATTAAATACCACACATTTAAACAAATTAAATTAATCAACACCTTACAAATATTTCTATTATAAATTTTAATATCAAAATTTCCATTTTTACACATTAATTAATTTATTCTTCAAATGTCTACTTCCGTACGTAGCGAGCCCCGGATGGATCATTGGGAAATACAATTTTTTCTTTTATTTCACAATATATTATACTCATGAAATCAAACATTCTCTCACCCCTTATCTTATTTCGACGCTTTTGCACACGAATATGATTCAACGAGCAAACAATCAGTGGAAAATATAGCCACTTTTCGTACGATTGTTTTGGCAATAGTTACACTCAAATCGGACTTACGGTGAAGAAGAACGGTACAAAATAATGAATTCCCCACATGCATAAGTCGGGTTTTTAGAGAGAAATAGAGATGGTTAAAAATCTGAAAAAATGTGTTTATTTGATTTCCTAAATGACGAAAATGACATACTGAAATTAAGGAGAAAACAGAGAAAGGTTTTTAAAACAATTGTCGATCATCGGTGCCAATGTTCTTTCGTTTATCCCAATTTGAGTAATGTAGCTGTAGCATCTCCTCTTCTATTCGCCTAAAACATCAATTATGGGCGAACATATACATATAAAATCCGCCTAAAATATTATTCTCTAAAATTTATACACTAAAATATTATTACTTTTAGAAAAATATATAAAATGAAATATTTGTTATTTATATCACTCGTTTAGTCTAATATGTACAAGATTAACACATCATAGAAAACACACATATAAAAAAAATTAATCCTAAAATTTATCAATATATATTCTAAAAGGACTTGAACACCAAATTAATTATTTAAAAATTCTATTTCATTGATAAAATAGTTTATTATAAAATTTGGGGTGTTACATATTAAATGAAAAGACTAGCAACGTATCATGTAAGACCCATAATTTTAAAGTACACTTTATGTATTTTATGTGTTTTGGATTTTGGCTCGGAGGCTTTTTAGCCAAAGTTAATAATATTATGGTGTGTATAGGATCAAAAAGTTATTTTGACCCCGTTTAGAATTACTCGTCGATAAATAAATTTAAATTAAGTGCGGTAAATCCTTTTCGGAGAATTTAAGCGTTACGGGTAAAAAGGCAATTTAACAAATATCTAGATATTTTGAGATATTTGTTAAGTTATATTTAATATATATATATATATGTTTGCTTGGAGAGAATAGAAAGAAAGGAAATTAGAAGGAAGGAAAAGGAAAAGAAAAGGTTATATAAAGGAAAGAAGGAAATAGAAAGGAAGGAAAAACAAAGAAAGGAAAAAGGAAGGAAGGAAAATCTGATTTTCCATCTTCTTCCTCTGCAGTTAAATGAGTATTAAGAATGGGGAATCTCTTAATGTCTCGTTTACTTAATGTGCGTTTGTTTGTGAAAAATCGTTTAAGTTAACTGGGCGTTAAGAATGGGGAATCTCTTAATGTCTCGGCTACTTAATATTTGTTTTTTGAAAATCGTTTCAGTAAATGAGTATTAAGAATGGGGAATCTCTTAATGTCTCGGTTACTTAATATTTGGTTTTTGAAAATCGTTTCAGTAAATGAGTATTAAGAATGGGGAATCTCTTAATGTCTCGGTTACTTAATATTTTGTTTTGAAAATCGTTTAAGTTAACTGGGCGTTAAGAATGGGGAATCTCTTAATGTCTCGGTTACTTAATATTTTGTTTTGAAAATCGTTTAAGTTAACTGGGCGTTAAGAATGGGGAATCTCTTAATGTCTCGGTTACTTAATATTTTGTTTTGAAAATCGTTTAAGTTAACTGGGCGTTAAGAATGGGGAATCTCTTAATGTCTCGGTTACTTAATATTTTGTTTTGAAAATCGTTTAAGTTAACTGGGCGTTAAGAATGGGGAATCTCTTAATGTCTCGGTTACTTAATATTTTGTTTTGAAAATCGTTTAAGTTAACTGGGCGTTAAGAATGGGGAATCTCTTAATGTCTCGGTTACTTAATATTTTGTTTTAAAGAAAAATCGTTTAAGTTAACTGGGCGTTAAGAATGGGGAATCTCTTAATGTCTCGGTTACTTATTATTTTGTTTGGAAAATTGTTTAAGTTAACTGGGCGTTAAGAATGGGGAATCTCTTAATGTCTCGGTTACTTAATATTTTGTTTTGAAAATCGTTTAAGTTAACTGGGCGTTAAGAATGGGGAATCTCTTAATGTCTCGGTTACTTAATATTTTGTTTTGAAAATCGTTTAAGTTAACTGGGCGTTAAGAATGGGGAATCTCTTAATGTCTCGGTTACTTAATATTTTGTTTTGAAAATCGTTTAAGTTAACTGGGCGTTAAGAATGGGGAATCTCTTAATGTCTTGTTTACTTAATGTGCGTTTGTTTGTGAAAAATCGTTTAAGTTAACTGGGCGTTAAGAATGGGGAATCTCTTAATGTCTCGGTTACTTAATATTTTGTTTTAAGAAAAATCGTTTAAGTTAACTGGGCGTTAAGAATGGGGAATCTCTTAATGTCTCGGTTACTTAATATTTTGTTTTAAGAAAAATCGTTTAAGTTAACTGGGCGTTAAGAATGGGGAATCTCTTAATGTCTCGGTTACTTAATGTTCGTTTTTGAAAATCGTTTCAGTAAATGAGTATTAAGAATGGGGAATCTCTTAATGTCTCGGTTACTTAATGTTCGTTTTTGAAAATCGTTTCAGTAAATGAGTATTAAGAATGGGGAATCTCTTAATGTCTCGTTTACTCGTGTATGTTTTGGTAAGTTGTGCTGACCCGGGATAGGTGGCACCTCGGTAAACGGTACGGACCCGTGATAGGTAGTACGTTTACGACTTACGTTCCTGCGGGAATTGCGTTTGTCCGTGAGAGACTGCGCAGGGGTTTGTCCGTGAGAGACTACGCCCTGGTTTAAGTTAGATGAGAATTAAGAATGGGGAATCTCTTAATGTCTCGTTTATGTTTGTATTTTTTGTAAGTTGTGCAGACCCAGGATGGGTGGCACCTCGGTAAACGGTACGGACCCGTGATAGGTAGTACGTTTACGACTTACGTTCCTGCGGGAATTGCGTTTGTCCGTGAGAGACTGCGCAGGGGTTTGTCCGTGAGAGACTGCGCAGGGGTTTGTCCGTGAGAGACTGCGCAGGGGTTTGTCCGTGAGAGACTACACCCTGTTAATTTGTGAACTGTTGGTTCATTTTGTTTGTGTAGTAATGTGTTATAAATGCTAAGTGTTATGTTTTGGAATTTGGTGATAACATGTTTGATTGCAATACCATTTCGAAATCCATGATGTCGTAGTAATTGTGTTATCAGTGTTAAGTGTTAAGAATTGGGATTATGCATGAATGTGATTGAGTTAGTTTATGAATTATTGAAAGAATATACAGGGAAATCGATTTCCTAATCGATTTGATAGGTTAACATGGACTTGGCTAAAGTAACAAAATCGATTGGCCAATCGATTTTGTAATCAGTTTTTCGAAAATCATTTACGAAATCGATTGCCCAATCGATTGGGCAATCGATTTCGTAAATGATTTTCGAAAAACTGATTACAAAATCGATTGGCCAATCGATTTTGTAATCAGTTTTTCGAAAATCATTTACGAAATCGATTGCCCAATCGATTGGGCAATCGATTTCGTAAATGATTTTCGAAAAACTGATTACAAAATCGATTGGCCAATCGATTTTGTAATCAGTTTTTCGAAAATCATTTACGAAATCGATTGCCCAATCGATTGGGCCTAAGTCAGGGACTCATCCATATTCGACCAAATCGATTTGGAAATCGATTGGCTTAAAAATCTAGGGCTTAGTACTCACTCAATCGATTTCCCAATCGATTGAATTAAGCCCAGGATTCTGTATTCATCAAAATCCTTCACCCCAATCGATTGCCTAATCGATTGGCTCAGTGAAAATCCTCAGTTTTAGTTGTATGATTGTTTGCCCATGAAACTATCCATGTCTTGATTTGTTATGATATAATTAGGGGATTGAAAACCTCATTTTACTTTCATTTTAATTGGCAGAGTATTGTATGAACTTTTTGCATATTGAAGATCCTGCTAAGGTGCATGCTTAGTTGAAAAGTTATTTTTAGCATTTAAAACGTAAATGTTATGTGTTAACTGTTATTTTCGGTTGGTGACCTTTACAATTATTGTGGAAATCTGGGCTTTGCCCTCAGATGAGAGTCAGAACGATCTTACCGGTTCGTACCCTACGGATGCAAATGGAGATGGGAACGCTTGACTGCAGCTACGCTAGAAGGATCTCACGGGGCGCGTGGAGATCAGTCAGGGTGTTTAGTGGTGTTGTAAAATGATCAGATTAGGTTGACATAGAGGGATCAGAGGTCTTTCTTTTGGGGTTGCGTTTATTTTAAAACGGAAGACTGTACTGTTACTATTATTGTCAGTACGTCACCATAGTTGAATGGGTTCCTTGTATCTTCTGGTTGTTGTTTAGATACTTTGTATGTATGTATTTGAGAAACTTTTTCCGCTGCTTGTAAATTTTAATGACTCAATTATTTATCCAAAGGCTTTTTCTTATTTATTTCTCTGCTTTATTTTAAATTCTTTTGAAAAAAAAATATACCCTCGCTTTGAAAAACGGGGTGTTACATTGTGGTATCAGAGCTTTGGTTTGGTTTTCTTTGGGGGCTGTGGAACCTTGGTTCTAGATTGTAGGTTACGAGTTGTTGTCTGATCATGTGTCGGTTTAGGTGGTTTAAGTTGTCAAGTTCATAATTTTATTATGTGCTGATGTGGTCGGAAGTTATTCTTAGAATTATTGAAGTAGTGTTAAGACTCTACTTGATGATGGTTTAATAGGGAAACCATGCTGCCAAGGAGGAATGACGTCCCGAGAACCAATGCCAGTAGGAATGATCGAATGGCGGAGGCTATGAATAACATGGCTGCTTCTGTTGCTGCACAGACTGCTGCCAAGACTCAACGCGATCTCGAAAAGAGGGGAAGAGAGATCCGTGCTGCAGAGTCAAGAGGATTAAAAGACTTTCGTCGTTACAATCCTCCCAAGTTTGAGGGGACTGAGAATTCAGAGAAAGCAAATCAATGGATCCAAGAAATGGAGAAGATCTTCGAAATGATTAACTGTCAGGCGGGAGTGAGGGTCAACTATGCCACTTATATGCTACTAGGAGATGCTGAGTACTGGTGGAGGAGTACAAGGTCGTTGATGAGATCAGCTCACGAGGAGGTGAACTGGGAATCTTTCAAAGGGAAGTTTTTCGACAAATACTTCCCGATGAGTACCAGGACTAGACTGGGTGATGATTTCCTGAAACTACATCAGGGGAACATGACCGTGGGCGAATATGCTGCTAAGTTTGAATCACTATCAAGGCATTTCAGATTTTTCCGTGAAGAGATTGACGAGCCATTCTTCTGTCATCGTTTCCAAGACGGACTAAAGTATGAGATTCAAGACTTTGTCTTACCCTTGGGAATTCAACGTTTCCAGGTTCTTGTGGAAAAATGTAGAGAAGTTGAGGATATGAAGAATAAGAGAGCTAGCCGAGGAGGGAATTTTAACTCAGGAGGACCTAGTCGGGCGAAGTATCAGAACAAGGGAAAACAGGTTGCTAAATCTTATAATCGACCACATGATAACAATGGGGGACGGGATAACCCAGGGAACCAAGACCTTGAGAGGCAAGTGGGACAAGGTATACGATGTTTCCGATGTGGAGAAGAAGGACATTATGCTTATGCTTGTACCTTTAACAGTACTACTTGCTACAATTGCCATAAACCAGGGCACTTTGCAAGGAATTGCGAGGCTCCGAAGGTGGAACCAATGGTGGATGTAGCTAGGATTACTCTTCCTACTGCTAGAGGACAGGTGTATTGCGTCGGCGCTGATTTATCTAGCGATCTGATTCAATATGACTGTGCGATTACAGGTAACCTCCTAACTACACTTTCTGATTCGGGGGCAACCCATTTCTTCATTGCTATGGATTATGTATATCGTTTGAAGTTGTCCGTGTCTACTTTACTGCTAAGACTTTGACAATAAATTATGCATGTTTACTTTGTCAAATAACCATTCAGAATAGGGACTTCTCGATTAATATAATTGTTTACCTCTACAATAACCCAAGATCATTCTTGATATGGATGGGAAGCCCTATCACTGGGTAATGATACATTGTACTCAATGTGTCGGCGTCATACTTAGTGTTTAGGTTTGGTACTAGGTGGATGTTCCGTACAAGGTGGAACATCAGCGACCTGCTGGGGTGTTGCGACCTTTAGAGGTTACACGGGGTACCATCGAGCATTGTGTCAGACCGTGATCCGAATTTGACATCGCATTTTTGGGGAGCATTGCACGAAGCGTTGGGAACGAAGCTACGATTGAGTTCACTTACAACAAATAGTTTCCACGCAAGTATTGGAATGGCTTCAGATGAGACTTTTATGGGCGCAAGTGTCAAACGCCCTTGTGTGGGTATAAGGACGGTGAAAATATGATC
>NC_021164.2:15450465-15467473 GCF_000331145.2 Cicer arietinum | reverse complement strand
AAAAAAAAAACATATAGCGGAATGATTGGATCGCTACTTTACGTTATTGCCTCTAGACCTGATATTATGTTTAGTCTGTGTGCGTGTGCAAGATTTCATGCTAATCTAAGGGAATCTCATTTAACTATTGTTAAGAGTATCCTTAGATACTTAAAAGGTATTACCAACCTTAGCTTGTTCTACAAGAAGTCAGCTAAGTATGAATTAAATGGCTATTGTGATGCTGATTTTGTTGGAGACAAACTTGAGAGAAAAAACACAAGTGAAAACTGCATATCAACTGGAAGATTACAAGATTCTTGAGAGTAACATTCCCATATTATGTGACAACACTTCAGCCATTTTCCTAACCAAGAACCCAATCCTACATTCTAGAGCCAAACACATGGAAATGAAACACCACTTCATTAGGGACTTTGTTCAGAAAGAAGTACTAAATATCCAATTTGTAGATACTAAACACTAACAGGCTGACATATTCACCAAACCGCTAACTGGAGATAGATTTGACTTCATTAGGAAAAATCTAAACTGTAACACCCCGTTTTTCAAAGCGAGGGTATATTTTTTTTTTCAAAAGTAATTAAACTAAAACAGAGGAATAAATAAAGAAATGCCTTTGGATAAATAATTGAGTCATTATAATTTACAGGCAGCGGAAAAGTTACTCCAATTATAAATCCAAACCATTTACCCAACAACAAATGGTACATGTAACCCATCGAAAATAACATGTCGAGCTGACAATATTAGTATAGGTACAGTCTTCCATTTTAATGTAAATGCAATACAAAAGAAAGACATCTGATCCCTCTATGTCAACCTAATCTGATAATTTTACAACACGACTAAACACCCTGACTAATCTCCACGCGCCCCGTGAGATTCTCCTAACGTAGCTGCAGTCAAGCGTTCCCATCTCCATTTCCGTCCGTAGGGTACGAACCGGTAGGATCGTCCTGACTCTCATCTGAGGGCAAAGCCCAGATTTCCACAATAATTGTAAAGGTCACCAACCGAAAATAACAGTTAACACATAACATTTAAGTTTTAAATGCTAAAATAACTTTTCAACTAAGCATGCACCTTAGCAGGATTTTCAATATGCGAAAAGTTCATACAATACTTTGCCAGTTAAAATGAAAGTAAAATGAGGTTCTCAATCCCCTAATTATAACATAACAAATCAAGACATGGATAGTTTCATGAGCAAACAATCATACAACTAAAACTGAGGATTTTCACTGAGCCAATCGATTGGGCAATCGATTGGGGTGAAGGATTTTGATGAAACAGAATCCTGGGCTGAAATCAATCGATTGGGAAATCGATTGAGTGAGTACTGAGCCCTAGATTTTTAAGCCAATCGATTTCCAAATCGATTTGGTCGAATATGGATGAGTCCCTGACTTAAGGCCAATCGATTGCCAAATCGATTTCTTAAATGATTTCGAAAAACTGATTACAAAATCGATTGGCCAATCGATTTTGTAATCAGTTTTTCGAAATCATTTAAGAAATCGATTTGGTAATCGATTGGCCTTAAGTCAAGGACTCATCCATGTTCGACCAAATCGATTTGGAAATCGATTGGCTTAAAATCTAGGGCTCAGTACTCACTCAATCGATTTCCCAATCGATTGAATTAAGCCCAGGATTCTGTCTTCATCAAAATCCTTCACCCCAATCGATTGCCTAATCGATTGGCTCAGTGAAAATCCTCAGTTTTAGTTGTATGATTGTTTGCCCACGAAACTATCCATCTCTTGATTTGTTATGATATAATTAGGGGATTGAAAACCTCATTTTACTTTCATTTTAATTGGCAAAGTATTGTATGAACTTTTCGCATATTGAAGATCCTGCTAAGGTGCATGCTTAGTTGAAAAGTTATTTTTAGCGTTTAAAACGTAAATGTTATGTGTTAACTGTTATTTTTGGTTGGTGACCTTTACAATTATTGTGGAAATCTGGGCTTTGCCCTCAGATGAGAGTCAGGACGATCTTACCGGTTCGTACCCTACGGATGGAAATGGAGATGGGAACGCTTGACTGCAGCTACGCTAGGAGGATCTCACGGGGCGCGTGGAGATCAGTCAGGGTGTTTAGTGGTGTTGTAAAATGATCAGATTAGGTTGACATAGAGGGATCAGAGGTCTTTCTTTTGGGGTTGCGTTTATTTTAAACCGGAAGACTGTACTGTTACTATTATTGTCAGTACGTCACCATAGTTGAATGGGTTCCTTGTATCTTCTGGCTGTTGTTTAGATACTTTAGATGTATGTATTTGAGAAACTTTTTCCGCTGCTTGTAAATTTTAATGACTCAATTATTTACCCAAAGGCTTTTTCCTGATTTAATTCTGTGTTTTAGTCTAATACCTTTTGAAAAAAAATACACCCTCGCTTTGAAAAACGGGGTGTTACATATCACAAGTACTAAATACCAACAAGTTATAAGTCTAGAAGATACCTAATCATAGCAATAAATCAATTTATTTAATCTCATAGTTAAGTGATGACTCTTCATCATATGCATATTTTTCATTATTTTTAGTCTTATCTATTTATGAATATTAGTTAATTTGAAGAGTTAATTGATATATCATGTTGATTCTAGTTCTTTGAGTTAATAAATAGTGTATGTTCTTATTCATTTGATTAAGTAAGGATTTTTCATAGTTTTACCTTGTTTTAGTGTAGTGCTGAATTTTGGTGAGAAATCAACATAATTTATGTGGAGTATTTCAACCATATTTATAGTTTTATATGTCCAATTTGAGTCAAACCAAGTGCAAATGAAATCTAATATCCATAGCTACAACGTTCAAGAAGACACTAGAATCCAATTCTGTAAGACCCATAATTTTAAAATACACTTTATGTATTTTATATGTGTTGGATTTTGGCTCGGAGGCTTTTTAGCCAAAGTTAATAATATTATGATGTTTATAGGATCAAAAAGTTATTTTGACACCGTTTAGAATTACTCGTCGATAAATAAATTTAAATTAAGTGCGGTAAATCCTTTACGGAGAATTTAATGCGTTACGGGTGAAATGGTAATTTAACAAATATCTAGATATTTTGAAATATTTGTTAAGTTGTATTTAATATATATATATTTATATATATATATATGTTTGCTTGGAGAGAATAGAAAGAAAGGAAATTAGAAGGAAGGAAAAGGAAAAGAAAAGGTTATATAAAGGAAAGAAGGAAATAGAAAGGAAGGAAAAACAAAGAAAGGAAAAAGGAAGGAAAGAAAATCCAAAACTTCATCTTCTTCCTCTCCCTGCGTGCGCGACCCATTTTCCCTCCTTCTCCCATTTTCATTTTCGTTGCTTTCTTTTCTTCAAGACTAGTAACCCAAGGTTGGGTGAGTGTTAGAACAAGGATTTCGCAACTCCACTCTTCCTCTTTGATTCGAAGACGAAGAAAAACGGTATTTGAGATTCAAACACAAACCCCTCCGTTTCTTCTAGATCCAAGCTTCATTTCGCGAAGAGTTAGAAGGGAAAGTTGCTCACTACCGTGCTACGGCGCTAGTGGACCAGTTTTGGAAGCGGTGTTGCGAGCGGAAAATTTACCGGATTTACTCACGGTGCCGGAAACGCACGTTAGAGCTAACGCGAAGGTAAGGGCTCCTTCCAAACTTTTAGTTTGCATCTAGGGCCTTATCTGTGGTTGTGTGGAAACGAATTGTGTTAGGATTGGAGTATTGTTTTGGGAAAAATGATTTTACCTCATGTATGTAAGATTTTGAATAAATGAAATTTATTATGTTGATTTGTGTTCATCGTATTTGGCATGTTCATACTTGATGTTTGTTGATTGATGTGTTTTGGTGTGAATTATGAATTGAATGTGAGAATTTGTTTGAGTTTGTTTTGTGTGGAATTTGAAAACCATTAAGTTAAATGAGTATTAAGAATGGGGAATCTCTTAATGTCTTGTTTACTTAATGTGTGTTTGTTTGTGAAAAATCGTTTAAGTTAACTGGGCGTTAAGAATGGGGAATCTCTTAATGTCTCGGTTACTTAATATTTGTTTTTGAAAATCGTTTAAGTTAACTGGGCGTTAAGAATGGGGAATCTCTTAATGTCTCGGTTACTTAATATTTGTTTTTGAAAATCGTTTAAGTTAACTGGGCGTTAAGAATGGGGAATCTCTTAATGTCTCGGTTACTTAATATTTGTTTTTGAAAATCGTTTAAGTTAACTGGGCGTTAAGAATGGGGAATCTCTTAATGTCTCGGTTACTTAATATTTGTTTTTGAAAATCGTTTAAGTTAACTGGGCGTTAAGAATGGGGAATCTCTTAATGTCTCGGTTACTTAATATTTGTTTTTGAAAATCGTTTAAGTTAACTGGGCGTTAAGAATGGGGAATCTCTTAATGTCTCGGTTACTTAATATTTGTTTTTGAAAATCGTTTAAGTTAACTAGGCGTTAAGAATGGGGAATCTCTTAATGTCTCGGTTACTTAATATTTGTTTTTGAAAATCGTTTAAGTTAACTGGGCGTTAAGAATGGGGAATCTCTTAATGTCTCGGTTACTTAATATTTGTTTTTGAAAATCGTTTAAGTTAACTGGGCGTTAAGAATGGGGAATCTCTTAATGTCTCGGTTACTTAATATTTGTTTTTGAAAATCGTTTAAGTTAACTAGGCGTTAAGAATGGGGTGGCACCTCGGTAAACAGTACTGACCCGTGATAGGTGGTACGTTTACGACTAACGTTCCTGAGGGAATTGTGTTTGGCCGTGAGAGACTACACAGGTGTTTGTCCGTGAGAGACTACACCCTGTTAAATTGTGAATTGTTGGTTCATTTGGTATGTGTAGTAATTGTGTTATAAGTGTTATGTTTTGGAATTTGGTGATAACATGTTGGATTGCAATACCATTTTGAAACCCATGATGTTGTATTAATTGTGTTATAAATGTTAAGTGTTATGTTTTGGAATTTGGTGATAACATGTTTGCTTGCAATACTATTTCGAAACTAATGATGTTGTAGCGATTGCGTTATCAGTGCTAAGTGTTAGGATTTAAGATTATGTATGAATGTGATTGAGTTAGTTATGAATTTTTGAAAGAATACACAGGGAAATCGATTTCCCAATCGATTGGATGGGTAAACAGGGGCTTGGCCAAATTGACAAAATCGATTAGCCAATCGATTTCGTAATCAGTTTTCAAAAATCCTTTAAGAAATCGATTGCCCAATCGATTGGGCCTTAAGTTAGGGACTCAGCCATATTCGACCAAATCGATTTGGAAATCGATTGGCTTAAAACCAGGGGGCTCAGTACTCACTCAATCGATTTCCCAATCGATTAATTTCAGCCCAGGATTCTGTTTTCATTAAAATCCTCCACCCCAATCAATTGGCTCAGTGAAAATCCTCAGTTTGAATTAGATGTTTGATTACTCATTAACTTATCCATGTCTTGATTTGTTATGTTTTCCTTAGGGGATTGAGAACTTCATTTTGCTTTCATTTTTAATTGGCAAAGTATTGTATGAACTTTTCGCATATTGAAAATCCTGATAAGGTGCATGCTTAGTTGAAAAGTTATTTTTAGCATTTAAAACTTAAATTTTATGTGTTAACTGTTATTTTCGGTTGGTGACCTTTACAATTATTGTGGAAATCTGGGCTTTGCCCTCAGATGAGAGTCAGGACGATCCTACCGGTTCGTAGCCTACAGACGGAAATGGAGATGGGAACGCTTGACTGCAGCTACGTTAGGAGGATCTCACGGGGCGCGTGGAGATCACTCAGGGTGTTTAGTTGTTTTGTAAAATGATCAGACTAGGTTGTCACAGAGGGAACGGATGTCTTTCTTTTGGGGTTGCGTTTATTTTTAAACTGGAAGACTGTACTACTTTTGTTATGTATATATTTTGAATTCATGGATTAAGAATTTTTCCTCTGCTCGTAAATTCTGTTGACTTATTTGTCGTTGTATTACGACTTAAATATTTATCCAAACGTGTGTTACCTTATTTATTTTCCTGTTTTATTTTAATTCCTTTTGAAAAAAAAAATACACTCACGCTTTGAAAAACGGGGTGTTACAAATTCAGACTCAAAAGAGGAGAAAAATGTAGAAAACATCAAACATAAGAAGTTGTTCGCCTAAGTGCGACAGCTGAGTTTGGAGCGCGTTTATGCATGGGTGAAACTGTCAATTTGCGCTTGGAGCGCATTTCCGCACTGATTAATCTGCCAATTCATGCTTGAAGTGCAACAGCTGCGCCTGAGGAGCGTGACGCGAATTAGAACTCATTAAAACATGTTTTTATCACTTTTTAAGAATCTTTTTTACTATTGGGAAGTTTGGAGACTTTTAATCTAGCAAAGATACTCAAAGATGGCCGTTTCTAACCCCATTGGAGCATTTTTATCAAGAATCATTCATAAATCTTTCTTGTAATTCTTCTTTAATCTCTATCTTTTATATATTTGTCATGAGTAACTAAACCCTATTTGTTAGGAATGAGTGTAACAAGATGAAATCCTTATTTTTCTGATTTGAGTTCTAGTTATATGAATGAGTTTATTAAATTATTTTTCTCATATTTGTTCTTAATGCTTTTTATTGCTTGATCAACTTTAAAATGTTCTACGTTTCGTATTTTGAAACGAAATTGGACTTCACGGATGCTTGAGATGAGAAATTCATGATATTGTAGTATACGAATAGATGCAAGTCATAATGTCAAAAAAATTTGTTGCAAAGGCAACAGTTTAAAAGTAGAATTCTTGTATCGTAAAGCTTAATTTTAATCTTAAATTTACTAAGGAATTAGGGGGTACTTTGGAATTAAAGGTTTTGTCACTTACACATTAGGGCAAGAATAAAACAGAGAATTCGATAATAATTTAAAAAAGGAATTTAGTAACTAGAATTAAATTAGAAACCAATGTTGGATTCGAAGTGAAACTTATTCTTGACATTTTTCTTGTAATAAAGAATCAATTTTATTACTCTTGTTAATTTCAAATATTATTTCAATCAATTCGGAAAATTTTTGTTGAATTTTAGTAATTAAATACAATTCGCGATAGTAAAATGCAATCTTTGAGTTCGACATACAGTACTGCCGTTTTATTATTACTTGCAACAATTTGGTACATTTGTTGAAACACTATCATTAAGTAAGTCAAACTAATATAGTTATACCTTTTTAGGAACATGAGTTGATGTAGAAGAATGGAGTGTCCCACTATTTGCAATGCCTAAAGCATGTCCCGTCATGTTATCAACAACAATTTCAACTGAAGTAGTGAAACTGAAGTAATTGAATTCAATTAGCATAAAAACTCATTGAAATTACTAAAGTTAAATTTGTAATACCTTCGAAAAGTCAAGCGTAATTGCAGCTTGAAATGGAAGACATTGAAGTCATTTGATTGCATCTTTATTGCATCTTTCTATAAAAAGACAAAACTAGAGATCTTGAAAGGTTCGTTGTTTGTTCTAAATTTTATGTTTGTAATATTATTGAGCTAAACAAGAAGTTATATGAACATGACAAAAGAAAATCATTAGCCAATGAAGCTTTACACTCATAAGATATCAAAACAACTAACTTTAAGGATAATAATGAGTACCCAAAATTCCATTATGCACAATCATATGGTCCAATGCAAAAATGAGCATATAGTCTTAATTTTTATATTGTCTTAACAAATCTCATTAGGTAACTTCTTCCTTCAAAACTATATAGCATTGAATTGAATTGCAAGTAGTGTACACATAAGGGGAAATTAATAAAACTCAAACTCAACAGGATAAGAAAAACACAAATTCTAACCGAAAACCAAAACCATTTAAAAAAATTATTTAACCAAAAAATAAGTTACAGAAAGAACATAAAAACGACCTAAATAGAGCTAAAAGATAATTTTGAAGCATACCCATGAAGTAAGAATGCTAAAAGATAATTCATATACGAAGGGATATTTATCTTTTGACATAATTGATATTTCGATCTTTAACTTAATTTCAGGTAATATTTTGGTCATTTATCTTTTTTTTTTCTTCTGATTTAGTCCTTTATTTAATTTTAAGTAACAATTGTATCTTTTATGTTTTAAAATCTCAACAATTTTATTCTTTTTTACAAAAATTTAAAAAAATTATCAAAATTTTCAAACAAAACCCATAAAATGAATTATCATCTTCAATATAAAATCAAATTTCATCAAATTCATAACTCATGTTCAAATAAACTCATATTTTCATTATATATTTGATGTTGTTGGATATGAAAATATGAATTTATTTGAATATTTGAGTTATGAATTTTATGAATACATGTATTTTCTTGAAATTGGTATTGATGTTTATGGATTTTGTTTGAAGAATTTGATGAATTTTCTAAGTTTATGTAAAGAAAGGATAATATTGTTGACATTTTAAGATATAAAGGATCAAATTGTTACTTAAAATTAAATAAAGCACCAAATCAGAAGAAATAAATAAATAAATAAAGAACTGAAGTGTTACCTGAAATTTTATGTCTTTTTTTTTATATATTATTTTTATTTTCAGACTATCCATGGTGCTTTTGGTAAAAGCACTTTCTCAATTTTTAAAAAATTTCACTTTTTATCTTCACACATTTGACTGTGCATCTTGAAAAAGTATTTTATAATCATCTAATATTTATTTTTTACGGTTATCATATAGTATTATTTTATAAATATAAAATGCTATCTAAATGTTGAACCTATATTAGATTTATAAAAAAAAAGTTGTTTAACAGCATGTAACTTTCATCTTTCATCTAAAAGAGATTTTTTAGATCGGCAAAATTAAATAGGCCCTGTTATTCCTTAGTTTTGTTGTGGTGTTAATATTATTAAATCTTCATAATTTATAATGGTAAACTCTAAACTATATCTTTTTTTCAAAAATTCTAAATAAATTCAAAAATTAAAATCCATCAAACATCACAAAACTCATAACGTATCCATCTTTTATTATCGCATCACAAAAACTCATCTAATCAAACATATACATAAAATTAATTCGATACTCAAAATGAATTCGATACAAATATTTATATTCTATATTTTAATCTCACAATTTTTATATTTGCACATTAATTAATTTATCCTACAAATGACTACTGCCATATGTAGGGAACCCCGAATGAATCATTGGGAAATACGGTCATCTCACAATGTATTATACTCATGAATTCACACGCTACTGCATACCGACCACAAACAGCGAGCGAATTTGAATAAATGGTGAGTTCACAAAATCGTTGACACAATAAATTATGAAGAACATAAAAATAAATGTTAAATAATTAATAACATTTTTAGGAGTAAAATTGTAGTCAAAACAACAAGAAAAATTGCAGAAAAAGTCTCACCGAATCATCGGAGCACCAGAAGGGTATGACGTCAACTTCACCAAAAATGCAATTGAGTTGTGCTTCTAGAAAGTTTCGACGAGAGGAATCCAAAAACATTACCAGTTTTTGAAGACGACAAACTTGGTGATCATAATCGACCAAAAACAGCTTGCCCAAGGAAAGAAATGCATGTGTTTTTGATGAAACGGATCCACGATCGATAAAATTGACGCTAAAAATGGATTCAGTGGTCGGTTTTGTGTGGGATTGATTCAAATGGCAAAGAATTGGTGGGAGTGAGTTTGAGAGAAAAAGGGTTTGTTGCAATTTGACTATAACTTGTCTGATTTTTGTTTTTTATTTTTTAATTGCGTAAAAGGGGTGCAGATAGCAAATGTACAGGTACATGAGTAAAACTATTAGACCCAACATGTGTAGGAAGAAAAAATCCATCTAGTAATAGCTCAAATTAATATGCAGAAGTAGAAAATAGGGGTGTAAACAGTCGTTTGGTCCACTAGTATTTCTAAAAGCCCTTGATAAATAAATAATTAATTTTATTTTTCTGGAAAACTTTTTTCCAAAATACTCATTTTAACATAATATTATTTATCCTTAACATAGATAAATCTAATATTAACCAAAACTCTCATATTCAAAATAATAACTATAAGTATTACTATAATATTTTTCAAAATAATTACATAAAAATACATCATCTTTATAGAATAATCAAAATAATAAAATAAATAAATAAATATATCATCATTAATTTATATTAATTTCTAAATCAAAATAAATATGTATAAAATAATCATACTATAACAACTGGATAAAAATAAAGAAACTCAATGTCAATATTAGTAATACTTCAAGATAAATATTTTTAAAATAACTAATTAAAATAGAATATAAAATTGACAATAATTATGTGTACACCTAATATTAATCAAACATACAAGAAAATATCGCATTAACTACGAACGCACATATACACGTAGAATCGTAAAGTAAGAAAATATTTATTATAATATTTAGGGTATTACATTAATCGTACGACAATAATACATGATTTAAAAAACTTGGTTTCAGGTTTTTGATTTTTGTAACAAACAATACAAATGTATATTTATCCTTTGTATTTTATTTTTATGTTGAGATTATTGATGGTAAGCGCTTTCTCAAATTTTAAGAAATTTTCACTTTTTATTTTCACATATTTTATGGTGCCTATTGAAAAAGTATTTTATAATCTTTAGTGATTTTTTTTATTTGTTTACAGTTATTAAATATTACTATTGTATTTGTTTAGAGTTATTGAATTTATAATAGAGCTTTTAAAAAAGAAGTTGTTCAAGAATTTCATAACTCTTCTTCTTTCATTTAAAAAGAGCTTTTTGAGATAAGCAAAATTAAATAGCCCTATTATACCCTAGTTTTGTTGCGGTGTTAATATTAATAGATCTTCATAATTTCTAATGGTTAAAATCTAAACTAAATCTTTATAGAAAAATTCCGATTATAAGAAATTATTAAAACCCAACAAAACCTACAAATTCGAATGCAACCAAACCAAATATATATCCATCAAACAAACAAATATGTCAAACAAAATGAAAAAAATAATAGATAACAAGAAAATATAATTTATAATTGGCAAAAAATTAAAAATCATAACTTATGAACCAATTTTATTAATGTAATTAATACATACGAGATGTGTTTTTCTGAAACACAAATTGATTGGAATAACAATAAAACTTAGGTTCAAACTTTTAATGTTTCCTTTCACTTGGTGGTGGATGGTAGGGTTTGCAACAAGGGGGATTAGTACATATCATTGGCACACATTCTAATGAACGTCTTCCACAACAAGATGGTAAACTTGCTTGTACATTGCCAATATGAGCACACACAATAGCAACAAAAAAGATTACAAACTTCAAGAACATCTTCATTATAGTTTCCATTTAATAACCGAGCTTGGTTGATGAAGAAAAGCAATGTTGATATGTTATAGTTAATGGTATGTTAAAACAATGTTAACTTATTTATAGAGAAAAATAAAAATCTCTATATTTTACAATCCATTATGATTTCTTTATCATATTAAATGTTTTTTATTTGTTTACCAATTTCTCAAATCTCTACATCTTGTTTATTAACAAATAATAATATTACCCTATAATAATGTACAACTTATGCCAAATTTGATATCCCAAGCATAATCATATTGACAAATTATGGTAAACTTAAGTAAAAAAATTTTAATTTGCTTTAACTCCGAAAAGTAAACATTAAACACGTTGACATAATAACAATTCATAAATGGATGTATAATAGATGCTTTTTTTGATAGTTTGATCTACAAAATCCTCCCTAAATAAATATTATTAAATCATGATAAATATAAATCATATAATTTTGAGAAAAAAATAAAAAGTTTATTTTATATGAGACACATATATATCTTGCTTCAGTAACTAAATAAACATTTATATTATTGATGATCCGTGTTATCAGAAAAATAATTGTCGATAATATGTATAATCTAATTTTTAATATCTTTTATAAGTGTTCAATAAATTTTAAAATTTTCCTAATTTAAGACATGTACACCGTCCCTCACGCAAATTTTTTTTGTCTAAAAAAACATCCTAATTCATAAGATTGTACATAAAAATTTACAACAACAAAATTTACATCTACAATATATTTATGTTAACTTTATAATTCTGTTTGTTTCTAATTATAATTAATTGTACTAACATGACTTGAATTACTTTAAGAAGTTATAAAACCATTAAACGTGAGGTGTCATTACCAAAAATAATTTTTGGGTATTATTTTCAAATTAATGATAATGATAAAAATATATTACTACTTTTATTACGTAGAAAATATAAGTAAATGAACTAATGAATATAAAAATATTCCAACTTGTATAACATAAATGGACCACATTCAAAGTTCAAACGAAAGTAGTTCTCAATAGAAGGTTGAAATAATATGATTTATTATCATTCAAAATATTATTTAAAGATTTCTAACGACAACTTAGATGATAAAAGAGTAGTGGAGATGATTGAAGTCATGGCCTTGGGTTGCAACATGCAATTTCGGTGGACAGACCATTCAAATTGTGTTGGTCCTCATAGATTTCGTCAACTCAATCTGAGACATGTATATGCGACAATCGAGGTAAACGTGTGTCGCATGGTGGCTTCCGACATTTGAAGTGCTACCTCGAAGTCACTTAGAATTATGCTCAAAGGTCTAACAATCTTGCCTAAAATCTCAACAGCAGACCACTACGATCATGCTCATTTAATTGTACTTTTCGAAAATCACGAAGGTATGTACAATCACCATTTTAGATTCCATTTTATGCTAGTAAAAGGTCATAATTATTTCTTTTTAGCATCCATTTCAATTTCAATTTATTTGTCATTGTTTACCAAATATTTCATCCACGGAACTACCAAATGTTTCATCCACAGAACACTAAAGTGAATAGAATATCGAATTTAAAAAAGTGGAAGAGGATATAAGAGAGACATAAAAAGATAATAGAAAATTACAAGTGATATCAAATTAAACATTTACAATAAATCAAAAAAATAACAATAAGTAAGCGAATCTCATATTTATGAAGAAATTAAAATATAATATTATTATTTGAAACGGGCAGGTTCGTGTATCCATGGTTCAAGAATTTTGAACCGAACTCGTCCATTATAAACCACACAAACTCGTTTTTGTTGACCCGCGTACCCGAAAATCCGATCTTGCCCACCCGTTACAGAAATTGGACCGCTGACGGTTCAGTTTATTTTGGGCCTCGGTTTTTTGTCCAGCCCTAGTAAAACATAAAATAAATCAGGAGACTAATAGGTTTCACCCATATGTTTGAAGAGTTTAAGGGTTAATATCATAATAAGAAAAACGGCAGCGCTTGGACGAGGAAGAAATCAGCAAACACAACAAACTAGGCTATCGTTTGCCACCGATGATCGAAACTATTCCAGAAAAGTTTTTCTGTTTTCGTCCAAATTTCAGTATGTTGTTTTACTCATTTAGCTAGTCAATTAAACACAATTTTCCATATTTTTAACAACCCCAATTTATCTCTAGAATATCTGACTTCTCTGTTTGTAGAATTCATTATTTTGCATCGTTCTCCTTCACCATAAGTCCGATTTGAGTGAAACCAACTCCAAAACGATTGCGTTAAAAGTGGTTATATTAACCACTGACCTTCAAAATTTATTTTGATGTTTACCCATAAATTGTCGAGTTAGATCGATTGAAGGACAAAGAGTCAAAGAACAAAGATTGTGTGCTCATGGAATCGTATTCATGTGTGAAAGCGTCGAAATAAGGTAAGGGGTGAGAAAGTGTTTGAATTCATGAGTATAGTATATTGTGAGATAAACGGGAAAACCGTATTTCCCATCGATTCATTCGGGGCTCGCTACGTACCGCAGTAGCCATTTGAGTGATAAATTAATTAATGTGCAAAATGGAAATTGTGAGATTAAAATATGGAACAGAAATACTTATAAGGTGTTGATTGATTCGTATAATGTGTGGTATTTAATATTATTGTGATATTTGATTTAATTTCGTTAAATGTTGGGCATTTGATATTATTATTTGATATTTGATTTATTATCGTTAAATGTGTGATATTTAGTATTATTGTGATATTGGATGTCGAATGGATTTTATGTATATGTTTGATTAGCCAAGTTTACGTGGTATGATAATATAAGGTGGATGCATTTTAATAAGTTTATGTGATTACGATGATGTATAATTAATAATAATGATGTTATAAATTTGTGATAAGTCTGTATGATGATGTATGATTGTTGTTATAAGATTGTTATGAGTTTATGTGATGACGTGTGATTAATAATAGTGATGTTATAAATTATGATTGGAATATTGAAGTAACTCCATAGTTGATGAAATAATTGTGATTCCAATTTGTGTTTGAGATGATGGCCTTAATTAATGGAGTACCACATACCAACGATGGGTGAAAATAAATATTGAGATTTTGTGAAGTGGAGATTATTTTGTCATCATATAGGTAGGACCTGACAACCCTAGTGATTCCGGGGAAGTACAACTGAATGAGTCTGATCGTGGGAGTCTGTTGTTGAGCCTTAAGGCAAGATTGTTAGACCTTGGTGGTATTCGGGTGGGAAATTCCTAAGTGACTTGGAGGTAGCACTCCAAATGTCGGGAGCTACCATGCAACACACGTTTATCTCGACTTTCGTGTATATGTGTGTTGGGTTTAGGTGAGGGGATCTATACGGATATGGCCAATTTGAATTGTCCGCCCACCGGGATGGTGGCATAGTATCAAGCCTCCTAACCAAGTACTTCAGAGTTTGAATGGTACCACATTGTGAAGTAAAGTCTAAGCTCATGCACAACATTGCATTTCCTTGTGATTGTTTTGTTGTGATTGATGTGTTTCACAAGTAATAATAATTACTCTTAGATGATTTGATGCATATTATAATGAGATAATTATTTTACTTGAGTGACTTTGATGTTATAATATGATACAATGTACTTAAATATTTTGATATATCGTAATGTGATTATGATACGGTCTATTATGATTGTTTGCATGTTCTTCTTACTTATATTATACTATTAACAGGATTTCAAAACTCACATCCTTCGTTGTTTGTGTTTGACTGGTTTGGCCATGCGATTGCAAAATCACAGTTGTTACAGGTTAATGACTTTTGAAGTTCAAGTTTGGAAGGAACCTAGCTCTGATAGGTGATACCGGGAATAAGAGTTGTAATTTTTATTTTACTTATTTAATTTGAAACTACTTTTGTATGAAAAACATATAAGTACTAGTATGTTTTTAGAATTAAATCAAGTAATTATACTTAAATCAAGCTTATTGAGATTATACTATTTTATAGGAGTAAAAAAGTTTAGAGTGTTCCTTTTTATTTTTGAGAAATGTGATATCTTAAATTAAAAATAAAAGTTTTTATTTTCTTAAAAACAAATTTTTATTTGTCCCCTGCAAATTTTACAGTAAAATAATATAAGTTACTATATATATATTATTTTGAGGTTTAGGGTGTCACCAGAAGTACCCAACAATAAGAGTCGCGTATAAATAGTCAAAATGTATTTTAGGATAAGCAAGAGAGACATACATACTCTCAATTCGGAAGAAGTTGATGAAATTTTATATGTACCCTAAATCCATAATAATGTGGTAATGTGAAAAATATTGGACAAAGATTATGAAATAATAATGAAACGTTATGAAAACATAATGTGAAATTAATTTATAAAATTTTGAATAGATGTTACGAAATAATATTTAAATAAGAGATATAGTATAAGATATTGGATGATGTATAGAATTTGTGGAAAAACTATTTTGAAACTTAGTAGAGAAAACTTTATAGGAAGACAAACACGTATTGAATATTTAAAAATAATAAGTAATTATATTTAATTTGAGTTTAAATATCTATAAAAAAAATATTATTATTTAGTATATAAGACACTTCATATATAACTACCTTAATAGAGAAACTTAAACGAAAAAAATTCTTAAACGTAGAAGTTTAAACAGGGCCGACAACTTTTCTTTGGTCCAATAATAGTAAAAAACAATTGTTAAGTTAAAAGAAGTCTATTAAACTCGGTGTTGAAATTGATAGATGTTTTTTGGCCTCTGATAACAATGCAAGAAAATGCATAAATAAATCATTTTCACAGCCATGTTAGCCAGAAGCGCTATTAATAAAATCTTCCCCCGGACCATCAAAGCTAGGTAGTAAAAACTTTTTCTCCTTCTTTGCAATTTTCACATTTTCTTCTGATGAGCTCTCTCAGATATATATATGTAAAAGTAAAAATGTGAAGTTAGATTAATCCTGGAGAAAAAATATATATAAGTATATGACAGGTAAAGGCGAAAATGTAAAGTTGATTTATACAGACATAAAACAAACGTATTGAGTAATAATGTAGAACTAATGTGAAAAATGTTATGGAAATAATATGAAATAATAATGTGACGTTATGAAATAATAATGTGGAATTGATTTAGAAATTTTGAGTAGATGTTATGAAATAATAATTAAATAGGAGATATAATATAAAATAGTGGATGGTGTATATAATTTGTGGAAAAACTATTTAGAAATTGAGTAGACTCTCTATGAAGACGTACACATCATCTTTTTTGATGAAGTGAGAAATGTTTGCAAATATGGAAGAAATAGTTTGAGGCTGTCAGTGAAGTCTATTTTAAATATATATAATAGATTTAGAGTAGAATTTTTGTTTTTGGTACATTAGTGGCGGACAAAGAAGATATGTTTTCAAAGAAATAAAAAACTTTTATAATTAATTTGGGGTATCATATTTCTAAATATTTAAAAGAAACACTTTAAACTTTTTCCTCTTATAAAAATGTACAATCTCCATATACTTGATTTAACTAAAAATTCTTAATTTAATTTCGGAAACTTACTAGTACTTATAAGATTTTCATACAAAGAGTCATTTCTAATAAAAAGATAAAAGTAAAATACATTTTACAACTCTTATTCTTGGTATCACCTA
>NC_021164.2:15447682-15449859 GCF_000331145.2 Cicer arietinum | reverse complement strand
TAAAAGCAAAAATGTGAAGTTAGATTAATCCAGGAGAAAAAATATATATAAGTATATGACAGGTAGAGGCGAAAATGTAAAGTTGATTTATACAAACATAAAACAAACGTATGGAGTAATAAACTGTATCATTACACAAACATTCCTCAAGGAAAAACATCACATTATAAAGTCAAAACCACTTAAGGAAAATCAATAAATTTCACTATAACATCAAATCATGTAAGAGAAATTATTATCGCACACAATAGCTATTAATCACAGTAGAACAATTACAAGAAAATGCAATGCTATGCATGAGCTTATACTCTACTTCACAATGTGGTACCATACTAACTCTGAAGTACTTGGTTAGGAGGCTTGATACGTTGTCACCATCCCGGTGGACGGAAAATTCAAATTGGCTCTATCCTCATAGATTCCCTCAACTCAACCTGAGACATATATATGCGACAATCGAGGTAAACGTGTGTTGTATGGTAGCTCCCGACATTTGGAGTGCTACCTCCAAGTCACCTATGAAATCTCAACACGAATACCTCCAAGGTATAACAATCTTGCCTTAAGGCTCAACAGAAGACCGCCACAATCAGGCTCAATATATATTTCCCCAGAATCACTAGGCTTGTCAGATCCTACCTATATGATGACAAAATAATATCCACTTCAAAAACTCTCAATATATATTTTCTCCAATCTTTGGCCTATGATACTCCATTACGACCTTCATCTCAAACATAAATTGGAATCACCATTATTTCATTAATTATGGGGATACTTCATTATTTTGAATACAAATTTATAACATCACTATCATAAATCACACATCACCATCATTCCATAAATTCATCACAAATTTATAGCATCCTATCATCAATCATAACTCATCACATAAACTTATCACAAATTTATAAAATCACAATTGTTAATCATACATAATCATCATCACATAAAATTATCATAACGTTTCCATCTTTTATTATCACATCACAAAAATTTATCTAATCAAACATATACATAAAATTAATTCGATACTGAATATCACAATAATATCAAATACCACACATTTAAAGAAATAAAATTAATCAACACCTTACAAATATTTATATTCTATATTTTAATCTCACCATTTTCATATTTGCACATTGATTAATTTATCATACGAATGACAACTGCCATATGTAGCGGGCCCCGAATGAATCATTGGGAAATACGATCATCTCACAATGTATTATACTCATGAAATCACAAAATTGTCGAGACAATAAATTATGCATAGCATAAAAATAAACGTTAAATAATTAATAACATTTGTAGGAGCAAAATTGGAGTCAAAACAACAAGAAAAACTGCAGAAAAAGTCTCACCGACTCATCGGAGCACCAGAAGGGTATGACGTCAACTTCACCGAAAATGCAATTGAGCATTAGAAGGGTTTGCTGCAATTTGACTGTCATTAGATTGATTTTTTTTATATATATTTTTTTAATTGCCTAAAAAGGGTGCAGATAGCAAATGTACATGTACAAAAGTAAAGTTGTTAGGCCCAACACAGGGTAGTCAAGCCTGAGGCAGAAATAGTGATGTAATGAGTAACTAACAGATGTAGGAAGGAAGAGTTCAACTAGTAATAGCCCAAATTAATATGCAGAAGTAGAAAATAGGGGTGTACTCAGCCGTCTGGTCCACTAGTATTTCTAAATGCCCTTAGTAAATAAATAATTTATTTTTCTGGAAAACTTTTTTCCAAAATACTCATTTTAACATAAAATTATTTATCCTTAACATAGATAAATCTAATTTTAACCAAAACTTTCATATTCAAAATAATAACTATAAGTATTACTATAACATTTTTCAAAATAATTTCATAAAAATACATCATCTTTATAGAATAATCAAAATAATACAATAAATAAATAAATAAATATAACATCATCAATTTATATTAATTACTAAATCAAAATAAATATGTATAAAATCTTCATACTATAACAACTGGATAAAAATAAAGTAACTCAATATCAATATTAGTAATACCTCAAGATAACTATATGTAAAATAAATAATTAAAATAGAATATATTTATAAAAATTAAATATAGTTATGTATACACCTAACATTAATCAAACATACAAGAAAATATCTCATTAACTACAAACACACATATACACGTA
>NC_021164.2:15439530-15447549 GCF_000331145.2 Cicer arietinum | reverse complement strand
AGTATTGATGGTGCTTTTGGAAAAAGTGCTTTCTCAAATTTTAAGAAATTTTCACCTTTTATTTTCACATATTTGATGGTGCATATTGAAAAAAATTTCTATAATCTTTAGTGGTTTTTTTTTTTTTATTTGTTTACAGTTATTAAATATTACTATTGTATCAATAAATAAATAAATAAATGCTATCTAAATGTTGAATTTATAATAGAGTTTCTAAAAAAGAAGTTATTGAAGATTTCGATAACTCTTCCTCTTTCATTTAAAAGAGTTTTATGAGATAAGCAAAGTTAAATAGGCCCTATTATACTCTAGTTTTGTTGCCGTGTTAAAATTAATAGATCTTCATAATTTCTAATGGTTAAACTCTAAACTAAATCTTTATAGAAAAATTCCGATATTAATAAATTATTAAAACCCAACAAAACCTAGAAATTCGAATGCAACCAAACCAAATATATATCCATTAAACAAACAAAGATGTCAAATAAAATGAAAAAAAAAATAGAAAACACGAAAATATAATTGGCAAAAAATTAAAAATCATAACTTATGAAGCAATCTTATTAATGTAACTAATACATAAGAGATGTGTTTTTCTGAAATACAAATTGATTGGAATAACAATAAAACTTAGGTTCAAACTTTTAGTGTTTCCTATCACTTGGTGGTGGATGGTAGGGTTTGCAACAAGGGGGATTAGTACATATCATTGGCACACATTCTAATGAACGTCTTCCACAACAAGGTGGTAAACTTGCTTGTACATTGCCAATATGAGCACACACAATAGCAACCAAAAAGATTACAAACTTCAAGAACATCTTCATTATAGTTTTCATTTAATAACCGAGCTTGGTTGGCGAAGAAAAGCGATGTTGATATGTTATAGTTAATGGTATGTTAAAATAATGTTAACTTATTTATAGAGAAAAATAAAATTCTCTATATTTTACAATCCATTATGTTTTCTTTATCATATTAGAAAAATAAATTTTCTATATTTTACAATCCATTATGTTTTCTTTATCATATTAAATGTTTTTTATTTGTTTTCCCGATTTCCCAAATCTTTACATCTTGTTTACTAACAAATATAATATTATCCTATAATAACGTACAACTTATGCCAAATTTGATATCCCAAGCATAATCATATTGACAAATTATGATAAACTTAAGTAAAAAAATTTTAATTTGCTTTAACTCCGAAAAGTAAACAATAAACATGTTGACATAATAACAATTCATAAATGGATGTATAATAGATGGTTTTTTTGATAGTGTGATCTACAAAATCCTCCCTAAATAAATATTATTAAATCATGATAAATATAAATCATATAATTTTGAGAAAAAAATAAAAAATTTATTTTATATGAGACACATATCTTGCTTCAGTAACTAAACAAACATTTATATTAATGAGATCCGTATTATCAGGAAAATAATTGTCAATAATATATATAATATAATTTTTAATATCTTTTATAAGTGTTCAATAAATTTTAAAGTTTTCCTAATTTAAGACATGTACACCGTCCGTCACGCAAATTTTTTTTGTCTAAAAAAACATCCTAATTTATAAGATTGTACATAAAAATTTACTACAACAAAATTTACATCTACAATATATTTATGTTAACTTTATAATTCTGTTTGTTTCTAATTATAATTAATTGTACTAACATGTCTTGAATTACTTTAAGAAGTTATAAAACCATTAAACGTGAGGTGTCATTACCAAAAATAATTTTTGGGTATTATTTTCAAATTAATGATAGTGATAAAAATATATTCCTACTTTTATTACGTAGAAAATATAAGTAAATGAACTAATGAATATAAAAATATTCCAACTTATATAACATAAATGGACCATATTCAAAGTTCAAAAGAAAGTAGTTCTCAATAGAAGGTTGAAATAATATGATTTATTATCATTCAAAATATTATTTAAAGATTTCTAACGACAACTTAGATGATAAAAGAGTAGTGGAGATGATTGAAGTCATGGCCTTGGGTTGCAACATGCAATTTCGGTGGACAGACAATTCAAATTGTGTCGGTCCTCATAGATTTCGTCAACTCAATCTGAGACATGTATATGCGACAATCCAGGTAAACGTATGTCGCGTGGTGGCTTCCAACATTTGGAGTGCTACCTCGAAGTCACTTAGAAATTTCTCACCCGAATACCTCTAAGGTCTAACAATCTTGCCTAAAGAGTCAACAGCAGACCAATACGATCATGCTCATTCAGTTGTACTTTTCAAAAATCACTAGGGTTGTCAAGCCCTACCTACATGATGACAAAATAATCCCCACTTCACAAATTCTCAATATTTATTATCTTCCCTCGTAGGCCTATGATACTCCATTAAATTACCATTATTTCATTGACTATGAAGTTACTTCAATATTCTCATCACATAAACTTATCACAAATTTATAACCTCACAATTATTAATCATACATCATCATCATCAGATAAAATTATCACAATGCATCTATATTTTATTATCACATCACATAAACTCAGTTAATCAAACATATACATAAAATTCATTCAACACTCAATATCATCATAATATTAAATACCACACAGTTAAAGAAATGAAATCAATCAACACCTTACAAATATTTCTATTATATATTTTAATCTCAAAATTTCTATATTTGCACATCAATTAATGTACAAGATTAATGGATCATAGAAAACACTCATATAAAAAAAACTAATCCTAAAATTTATTAATATATATTCTAAAAGGATTTGAACACTAAATTAGTTATTTAAAAATTATATTACATTAATAAAATAGTTCATTATAAAATTTGGGGTGTTACATATTAAATGTAAAGACGAGCAACGTATCACAAGTATTAAGTAACAACAAGTTATAAGTCTACAAGATACCTAATCATAGCAATAAATCAATTTATCTAATCTCATAGTTAAGTGATGATTCTTCATCATATGCATATTTTTTCATTGTTTTTAGTCTTGCCTATCTGTGATTATTAGTTAATTTGAAGAGTTAATTTATATATCTTGTTGATTCTAGTTCTTTGAGTTAATAAATAGTCAATGTTCTTATTCCTTTGATTACGTAGGAAATTTTCATAGTTTTACGTTGTTTTTATGTTTTAGTGTAGTGCTGAATTTTGGTGAGAAATCAACATGATCTATGTGGAGTACTTCAGCCATATCTGGAGTTGTACATGTCCAATTTTTGTCAAACCAAGTGTGAATGAAATCTAATATCCATAGTTACAACATTCAAGAAAACACTAGAATCCAATCCAGACTCAAAAGAGGAAAAAATGTAGAAAACATCAAACATAAGAAGTTGTGCGTCTAAAGTGCAATAGCTGAGCCTGCGGCGCATTTATGCATTGGTGAAACTGTCAATTTGCACCTGAAGTGCAACAGCTGCGCCTGGAGTGCATTTCCGCACTGATGAATCTGTCAATTCGCGGGTGAAGCGCAACAGCTGCCCTGAGGAGCGTGATGCAAATTAGAACTCATAAAACACGTTTTTATCAATTTTTAGGAATCTTTTTTACTATTGTGAAGTTTGGAGACTTGTAATCTAGCAGAGAAACTCAAAGATGACCGTTTCTAACACCATTGGAGTATTTTTATAAAGAATCATTTATGAATCTTTCTTGTAATTCTTCTTTAATCTCTATCTTTTATCTATTTGTCATGAGTAACTAAACCTTATTTGTTAGGGATGAGTGTAACAAAAGGAAACCCTTATTTTTCTAATTTAATTTCTAGTTATATGAATGATGTCAATTAAATTTGTTGCAAAGGCAGCAGTTTAAAAAGAGAATTCTAGTATTGTGAAGCTTAATTGTAATCTTAAATACACTAAGGAATTAGGGGGTACTTTGGAATTAAGGGTTTTGTCACTTAAACATTAGGGCAAGAATAATAAAGAGAGTTCGATAATAATTCAATAAATGAATTTAGTAACTAGGATCAAATTAGAAACCAAGGTTGGATTCAAAGTGAAACTCAACATTGACATTTTTCTTGTAATAAAGAATCAATTTTATTACTCTTGTTTCTTTCAAATATTATTTCAATCACTTCGGAAAATTTTTGTTGAATTTTAGTAATTAAATACAATTCGATAGTGAAATGCAATCCTTGACTTCGACACACGGTACTATCGTTTTATTATTACTTGCAACGATTTGGTACATTTGTTGAAACACTATCATTAAGCAAGTCAAACTAATATAGTTATACCTTTTTAGGATCATGAGTTGATGTAGAAGAATGGAGTGTCACATTATTTGCAATGCCTATAGCATGTCCCGTCATGTTATCAACAACAATTTCAACTGAAGTAGCGAAACTGAAGTAATTGAATACAAATAGCATAAAAACTCAAAGATATTACTAAAGTATCAGTTAAATTTATAATACCTTCGAAAAGTCAAGCGTAATTGCAGCTTGAAATGGAAGACATTGAAGTCATTTGATTGCATCTTTCTATAAAAAGACAAAACAAGAATCTTGAAAGGTTCATTGTTTGTTCTAAAGTTTATATTTGTAATATATTTGAGCTAAACAAGAAGTTATCTGAACATGACAAAAGAAAATTATTAGACAATGAAGCATTACCCTCACAAGATATCAAAACAACTAACTTTAAGGACAATAATGAGTACCCAATATTCCATTATGCACAGTCATATGGTCAAATGCAAAAATGAGCATATAGTCTTAATTTTTATATTGTCTTAACAAATCTCATTAGGTATCTTCTTCCTTCAAAACTATATAACATTGAATTGAATTGCAAGTAGTGTACACATAAGGGGAAATTAATAAAACTCAAACTCAACAAGATAAGAAAAACACAAATTCTAACCAAAAACCAAAACCATTTAAAAAAATTATTTAACCAAAAAATAAGTTATAGAAAGAACATAAAAACGACCTAAATCAAGCTAAAAGATAATTTTGAAGCATACCCATGAAGTAAGAATGCTAAACTAACACGAAGGTATGTACAATCACCATTTTAGATTCGATTTTATGCTACTAAAAGGTCATAATTATTTCTTTTTAGCATCCATTTCAATTTCAATTTTTTTGTCATTGTTTACAAAATATTTCATCCACGGAACCACAAAATGTTTCATCCACAGAACACTAAAGTGAATAGAATATCGAATTTACAAAAGTGGAAGAGGATATAAGAGAGACATATAAAGATAATAGAAAATTAGAAGTGATATCAAATTAAACATTTACAATAAATCAAAAATAACAATAAGTAAGCGAATCTCATATTTATGAAGAAATTAAAATATAATATTATTAATTTGAAACGGGCGGGTTCGAGAATCCGTGGTTCAAGAATTCTGAACAGAACTCGTCCATTATAAACCACACAAACTCGTTTTTGTTGACCCGCGTACCCGGAAACCCGATCTTGCCCACCCGTTACAGAAATTGGGCCGCAGACGGTTTAGCTTAATTTTGGCCTCGGTTTTTTGTCCAGCCCTAGTACATACCATTGACACACATTATATTGTTCGTTTTCGACATCAAAATAAAAATAGTAAAAGTAAAACATAAAATAAATCAGGAGACTAATAGGTTTCACCCATATGTGTGAAGAGTTTAAGGGTTAATATCATAATAAGAAAAACAGCAGCGCTTGGACGAGAAAGAAATCAGCAAACACAACAAACTAGGCTATCGTTTGCCACCGGTGATCGAAACTATTCCAGAAAAGGTTTTCTGTTTTCGTCCAAATTTCAGTATGTTGTTTTACTCATTTAGCTAGTCAATTAAACACAATTTTCCATATTTTTAACAACCCCAATTTATCTCTAGAATATCTAACTTCTTTGTTTGTAGAATTCATTATTTTGCATCCTTCTCCTTCACCATCAGTCCGATTTGAGTGAAACAAACCCCAAAACGATTGCGTGAAAAGTGGTTATATTATCCACTGACCTTTAAAATTTATTTTGATGTTTACCCATAAATTGTCGAGTTAGATCAATTGAAGGACAAAGAGTCAAAGAACAAAGATTGTGTGCTCATGGAATCGTATTCATGTGTGAAAGCGTCGAAATAAGGTAAGGGGTGAGAAAGTGTTTGAATTCATGAGTATAATATATTGTGAGATAAACGGGAAAACCGTATTTCCCAACGATAGGTGGCTCCTCGGTAAACAGTACGGATCCGGGATAGGTGGCTCCTCGGTAAACAGTACGGATCCGCGATAGGTAGTACGTTTACGACTTACGTTCCTGCGGGAATTGCGTTTGTCCGTGAGAGACTGCGCATGGGTTTGTCCGTGAGAGACTACGCCCTGGTTTAAGTTAGATGAGAATTAAGAATGGGGAATCTCTTAATGTCTCGTTTACGTTTGTATGTTTTGGTAAGTTGTGCAGACCCAGGATGGGTGGCACCTCGGTAAACGGTACGGACCCGTGATAGGTAGTACGTTTACGACTTACGTTCCTGAGGGAATTGTGTTTGTCCATGAGAGACTACACCCTGTTAATTTGTGAACTGTTGGTTCATTTTGTTTGTGTAGTAATGTGTTATAAATGCTAAGTGTTATGTTTTGGAATTTGGTGATAACATGTTTGATTGCAATACCATTTCGAAATCCATGATGTCGTAGTAATTGTGTTATCAGTGTTAAGTGTTAAGAATTGGGATTATGCATGAATGTGATTGAGTTAGTTTATGAATTCTTGAAAGAATATACAGGTAAATCGATTTCCCAATCGATTGGATAGTAAACAGGGACTTGGCCAAATGGACAAAATCGATTAGCCAATCGATTTTGTAATCAGTTTTTCGAAAATCATTTACGAAATCGATTGCCCAATCGATTGGGCCTAAGTCAGGGACTCATCCATATTCGACCAAATCGATTTGGAAATCGATTGGCCATTAAGTCAGGGGCTCAGCTATCCTGTCAATCGATTGCCCAATCGATTGAATCAAGCCAGAGTTCAAAATTTCACTAAAAACCTTCAGGAAATCGATTTGGAAATCGATTGGTATTAAGTCAGGGGCTCAGTACTCACTCAATCGATTTCCCAATCGATTGATTTCAGCCCAGGATTCTGTTTCATCAAAATCCTTCACCCCAATCGATTGCCTAATCGATTGGCTCAGTGAAAATCCTCAGTTTTAGTTGTATGATTGTTTGCTCATGAAACTATCCATGTCTTGATTTGTTATGTTATAATTAGGGGATTGAGAACCTCATTTTACTTTCATTTTAACTGGCAAAGTATTGTATGAACTTTTCGCATATTGAAAATCCTGCTAAGGTGCATGCTTAGTTGAAAAGTTATTTTAGCATTTAAAACTTAAATGTTATGTGTTAACTGTTATTTTCGGTTGGTGACCTTTACAATTATTGTGGAAATCTGGGCTTTGCCCTCAGATGAGAGTCAGGACGATCCTACCGGTTCTTACCCTACGGACGGAAATGGAGATGGGAACGCTTGACTGCAGCTACGATAGGGGGATCTCACGGGGCGCGTGGAGATCAGTCAGGGTGTTTAGTTGTGTTGTAAAATGATCAGATTAGGTTGGCATAGAGGGATCAAATGTCTTTCTTTTGTATTGCATTTATTTTAAAATGGAAGACTGTACCTATACTAATATTGTCAGCTTGACATGTTATTTTCGATGGGTTACATGTACCATTTGTTGTTGGGTAAATGGTCTGGATTTATAATTGGAGTAACTTTTCCGCTGCCTGTAAATTATAATGACTCAATTATTTATCCAAAGGCATTTCTTTATTTATTCCTCTGTTTTAGTTTAATTACTTTTGAAAAAAAAAATATACCCTCGCTTTGAAAAACGGGGTGTTACATCATATCTTTGTGAAGTTTAAAACCCATCAATATGTGGGGTCCGAGACCCATCCTTGTGGAGTTTAAACCTCATCTCTTTGTGAAGTTTAATACTCATCTATAGGTGGAGTTTAAACCTCATCTCTTTGTGAAGTTTAA
>NC_021164.2:15432299-15434878 GCF_000331145.2 Cicer arietinum | reverse complement strand
TATAAGATTTTCATACAAAGAGTCATTTCTAATAAAAAGATAAAAGTAAAATACATTTTACAACTCTTATTCTTGGTATCACCTATCAGAGTGAGATTTCTCCCAGCTTGAACATAAGACTCATTAGCATGTAATAACTGCGATTTTGCAAACGCAGGACCAAGCTAGTCAAACACAAACAACAAAGGATGTGAGTTTTGAAATTATATTAATAGTTTAATACAAGTAAGAAGAACACACAGTTAAACATAAATAAACTGTATCATTACACAAACATTCCTCAAGGAAAAACATTACATTATAAAGTCAAAACCACTTAAGGAAAATCAATAAATTTCACTATAACACCAAATCATGTAAGAGAAATTATTATCGCACACAATAGCTATTAATCACAGTAGAACAATTACAAGAAAATGCAATGCTATGCACGAACTTATACTCTACTTCACAATGTGGTACCATACTAACTCTGAAGTACTTGGTTAGGAGGCTTGATACGTTGTCACCATCCCAGTGGACGGAAAATTCTAATTGGCTCTATCCTCATAGATTCCCTCAACTCTACTCGAGACATATATATGCGACAATCGAGGTAAACAAATTTCACTAAAAACCTTCAGGAAATCGATTTGGAAATCGATTGGTATTAAGTCAGGGGCTCAGTACTCACTCAATCGATTTCCCAATCGATTGATTTCAGCCCAGGATTCTGTTTCATCAAAATCCTTCACCCCAATCGATTGCCTAATCGATTGGCTCAGTGAAAATCCTCAGTTTTAGTTGTATGATTGTTTGCCCATGAAACTATCCATGTCTTGATTTGTTATGATATAATTAGGCCTATGATACCCCATTCTTTGGCCTATGATACTCCATTATGACCGTCATCTCAAACATAAATTGGAATCGCCAATATTTCATTAATTATGGGGATACTTCATTATTTTGAATACAAATTTCTAACATCACTATCATAAATCACACATCACCATCATTCCATAAACTCATCACAAATTTATAGCATCCTATCATCAATCATAACTCATCACATAAACTTATCACAAATTTATAAAATCACAATTGTTAATCATACATAATCATCATCACATAAAATTATCATAACGTATCCATCTTTTATTATCACATCACAAAAATTCATCTAATCAAACATATACATAAAATTAATCCGATACTCAATATCACAATCATTATTTTGAATACAAATTTCTAACATCACTATCATAAATCACACATCACCATCATTCCATAAATTCATCACAAATTTATAGCATCCTATCATCAATCATAACTCATCACATAAACTTATCACAAATTTATAAAATCACAATTGTTAATCATACATAATCATCGTCACATAAAATTATCATAACGTATCCATCATTTATTATCACATCACAAAAATTCGTTTAATCAAACATATACATAAAATTAATTCGATACTCAATATCACAATAATATCAAATACCACACATTTAAAGAAATAAAATTAATCAACACCTTACAAATATTAATATTCTATATTTTAATCTCACAATTTTCATATTTGCACATTAATTATTTATCATTCGAATGACAACTGCCATATGTAGCGAGCCCCGAATGAATCATTGGGAAATACGATCATCTCACAATCTATTATACTCATGAAATCACAAAATTGTCGAGACAATAAATTATGGATAGCATAAAAATAAACGTTAAATAATTAATAACATTTGTAGGAGCAAAATTGGAGTCAAAACAACAAGAAAAACTGCAGAAAAAGTCTCACCGACTCATCAGAGAACCAGAGCGTATGACGTCAACTTCACCGAAAATGCAATTGAGCATTAGAAGGGTTTGCTGCAATTTGACTGTCATTAGACTGATTTATATATATTTATATATATATATATATATATATATATATACATATATTTTTAATTGCCTAAAAAGGGTGCAGATAGCAAATGTACAGGTACAAAAGTAAAGCTGTTAGGCCCAACACAAGGTAGTCAAGCCTGAGGCAGAAATAGTGGTGTAATGAGTAACTAACAGATGTAGGAAGGAAGAGTTCAACTAGTAATAGCCCAAATTAATATGCAGAAGTAGAAAATAGGGGTGTAAACAGCAGTCTGGTCCACTAGTATTTCTAAATGCCCTTAATAAATAAATAATTTATTTTATTTTTCTGGAAAACTTTTTTCCAAAATACTCATTTTAACATAATATTATTTATCCTTAACATAGATAAATCTAATTTTAACCAAAACTTTCATATTCAAAATAATAACTATAAGTATTACTATAACATTTTTCAAAATAATTACATAAAAATACATCATCTTTATAGAATAATCAAAATAATAAAATAAATAAATAAATAAATATAACATCATCAATTTATATTAATTACTAAATCAAAATAAATATGTATAAAATCTTCATACTATAACAACTGGATAAAAATAAAGTAACTCAATATCAATATTAGTAATACCTCAAGATAACTATATGTAAAATAAATAATTAAAATAGATTATATTTATAAAAATTAAATATAGTTATGTATACAC
>NC_021164.2:15430346-15432289 GCF_000331145.2 Cicer arietinum | reverse complement strand
TTTATTTGTTTACAGTTATTAAATATTACTATTGTATCAATAAATAAATGCTATCTAAATGTTGAATTTATAATAGAGTTTTTAAAAAAGAAGTTATTCAAGAATTCGATAACTCTTCCTCTTTCATTTAAAAGAGTTTTATGAGATAAGCAAAGTTAAATAGGCCCTATTATACTCTAGTTTTGTTGCCGTGTTAAAATTAATAGATCTTCATAATTTCTAATGGTTAAACTCTAAACTAAATCTTTATAGAAAAATTCCGATATTAATAAATTATTAAAACCCAACAAAACCTAGAAATTCGAATGCAACCAAACCAAATATATATCCATTAAAAAAACAAAGATGTCAAATAAAATGAAAAAAAATAGATAAAACGAAAATATAATTGGCAAAAAATTAAAAATCATAACTTATGAACCAATCTTATTAATGTAACTAATACATATGAGATGTGTTTTTCTGAAATACAAATTGATTGGAATAACAATAAAACTTAGGTTCAAACTTTTAGTGTTTCCTATCACTTGGTGGTGGATGGTAGGGTTTGCAACAAGGGGGATTAGTACATATCATTGGCACACATTCTAATGAACGTCTTCCACAACAAGGTGGTAAACTTGCTTGTACATTGCCAATATGAGCACACACAATAGCAACCAAAAATATTACAAACTTCAAGAACATCTTCATTATAGTTTTCATTTAATAACCAAGCTTTGTTGGCGAAGTAAAGAAATGTTGATATGTTATAGTTAATGGTATGTTAAAACAATGTTAACTTATTTATAGAGAAAAATAAAATTCTCTATATTTTACAATCCATTATGTTTTCTTTATCATATTAAACGTTTTTTATTTGTTTACCGATTTCTCAAATCTTTACATCTTGTTTACTAACAAATAATAATATTACCCTATAATAACGTACAACTTATGCCAAATTTGATATCCCAAGCATAATCATATTGACAAATTATGGTAAACTTAAGTAAAAAAAATTTAATTTGCTTTAACTCCGAAAAGTAAACATTAAACACGTTGACATAATAACAATTCATAAATGGATGTATAATAGATGGTTTTTTTGATAGTGTGATCTACAAAATCCTCCCTAAATAAATATTATTAAATCATGATAAATAAAAATCATATGATTTTGAGAAAAAAAATAAAAAATGTATTTTATATGAGACACATATCTTGCTTCAGTAACTAAAAAACATTTATATTAATGAGATCCGTGTTATCAGGAAAATAATTGTCAATAATATATATAATCTAATTTTTAATATCTTTTATAAGTGTTCAATGAATTTTAAAATTTTCCTAATTTAAGACATGTACACCGTCCGTCACGCAAATTTTTTTTGTCTAAAAAAACATCCTAATTTATAAGATTGTACATAAAAATTTACAACAACAAAATTTACATCTACAATATATTTATGTTAACTTTATAATTCTGTTTGTTTCTATTTATAATTAATTGTACTAACATGACTTGAATAACTTTAAGAAGTTATAAAACCATTAAACGTGAGGTGTCATTACCAAAAATAATTTTTGGGTATTATTTTCAAATTAATGATAATGATAAAAATATATTCCTACTTTTATTACCTAGAAAATATAAGTAAATGAACTAATGAATATAAAAATATTCCAACTTGTATAACATAAATGGACCATATTCAAAGTTCAAAAGAAAGTAGTTCTCAATAGAAGGTTGAAATAATATGATTTATTATCATTCAAAATATTATTTAAAGATTTCTAACGACAACTTAGATGATAAAAGAGTAGTGGAGATGATTGAAGTCATGGCCTTGGGTTGCAACATGCAATTTCGGTGGACAGATAATTCAAATTGTGTCGGTCCTCATAGATTTCGTCAACTCAATCTGAGACATGTATATGTGACAATCGAGGTAAACGTGTGT
>NC_021164.2:15427618-15429874 GCF_000331145.2 Cicer arietinum | reverse complement strand
TTGGGAGACTTGTGCCCTAGCATAGAAACTCAAAGACGGCCGTTTCTAACATCATTGGAGCAATTTTATCAATAATCATTCATGAATCCTTCTTGTAATTCTTCTCTAATCTTTATCTCTTTTATTTCTGTCATGAGTAACTAAACCCTATTTGTTAGGGATGAGTGTAACAAGATGAAACCCTTATTTTTATGTGCTTAATGCTTTTTATTGCTTGATCAACATTAAAATGTTCTACGATTTGTATTTTGAAACGAAAGTGGACTTTACGAATGCTTGAGATGAGAAATTCATGAATTTGTAGTCTAGACATAGGTGCAGGTCATGAAACCAATTAAATTAGTTGCAAAGCAATAATTTACAAGAGAATTTCTATACGGTAATGCTTAATTCTAATCTTAAATCCACTAAGGAATTAGGGGTTACTTTGGAATTAAAGGTTCTGTCACTAAGACATTAGGGCAAGAATAATAAAGAGAATTCGGTAATAATTCAATAAAGGAATTCAGTAACTAGGATCAAATTAGACACCAAGGTTGGATTCGAAGTGAAACTCATCCCTGACATTTTTCTCAATTTATAAAAGATCAATTTTACTACTGCTGTCAATTTTAATTATTATTTCAATCAACTTGGGAACTTTTTGTTCAATTTTAGTAACTAAATATAATTCAATAGTAAAATGCAATCCTTGAGTTCGACACTCGGTACTACCGTTTTATTATTACTTGCAACGATTCAGCACACTTGCTTAAAGGCTATCAAGTTTTTGGCGCCGTTGCCGGGAGATTGCCATATCACTATTGAATTTAAATTATTTACTGAATTGAAAGTTTTTGCTCTGCAATAAAATTTCTTCTTTTATTTTTGTTTCAAAAAAAAATACTTCTGTTCTAAAACAGTTTTGTTTTTACTTAATTATTTATTTTTCTTTAGTTTAAACTCTTCATTACTCACAATCTGTCTAACCTTGTATGTGAGGCCAGTCCTCAGCTGAACTTATCATTGATCCAGAAACCGAAAAAACAGCAAAGGCACATCGAAAGGCGGCTCGAGAAAGGAGACAAAGGGAAAGACATTTAGTTGTGAAAGAAGTGGTTTTGGGTGATTCCATCATAGTTACTGATATGGTCGATCCACCACTACCAGAACGTACTCTTGGAGAGTATGGGAATCAGAATAGAAATCGTGCTCGATTGCCCATCCATAACCAACCGGTTACAGTAAAAAATTTGAAATAAGCCCCGCTCTATACCGAGAGTTGAAGGAGATTCATTTTTCCGGTAGACATAACGAAGACGCCAATAGACGTATCATAAATTTCTTTGAATTATGTGAAACAGGGAAGGTGGATGGTTTGTTTGAGGAAGGCAAGAGAATGAAACTATTCCCATTTTCATTGACAGATGATGCAAAGGAGTGGCTTCATTCCTTTCCTGTTGACAACATCACCACATGGGATGATCTTGAAGATAAGTTCTTGGAACAGTACTTTCCCCCAGCTATGTTTGTTAGAAAAAGGCAAGAGATTTCCAGTTACAAACAAAAAGAGGGAGAATCTCTCTGTGACACTTACAGGAGATTCAGAAACTTACTTGCAAGATGTCCTAATCATGCTTATGACGATACTGCCCAAATGCAAATATTCTGCAATGATTTGAGACCGAGCAGTAGAATTATGTTGGATGCCACAACAGGTGGTTCTTTGAATTACAAGACTAAGCACGGAAGATTATTGAGATCATGGCATCAAATGAACAAATGATGTTGTATGACAGAGGTGGTGGATCAACAAGTGGTGTATTGGAGTTGAATATTGTTATGGATGGATTGGTCCCAGACAGGGTATTCTCAAAACAGATAGAAGATGTTATTGCCACTGAGATAAAGAAAGGAATATCAGCTCTAAATATACAACCCCCGGTAGCCCCTGTCAAATTACTAAGGCAGACTAGCTGTAACCTTTGTGGAGGAGCACATAAAACTGGAGCATGTGAAACACTGGATGACAATGAGTTAGAAGAACTAGAATAGGTGAATCTTGTTAGTAATAACGGGAGGCAGAATAATCCCTACTCTAATATGTACAATCCTGTTTGGAGAAATCATCCAAATTTTTCTTGGAGAGATCAACAAGGTGGTTCTCAGGGTCAACAAAGAGCTCAAACGAACCAATTTCCACCTAGAAAGGCTGCTTGGGAGAGTGCTATGGAGAAATTAGTGACAACCACAAATTCTTTCATTGAAGAGTCAAGA
>NC_021164.2:15426611-15427094 GCF_000331145.2 Cicer arietinum | reverse complement strand
TGCCGCCGAAGCTCAAGGATCCTGGAAGCTTCTCAATCCCGTGTGCCATTGGAAATAGAACTTTTGGGAAGGCTTTGTGTGATCTTGGGGCTAGTGTAAGTCTTATGCCCCTTTCCATATACAAAAAACTGGGGATTGGAAAAGTCAAAGACACATAGTTGATGCTACAATTTGCGGATCGCTCAATGAAACACCCCTATGGAGTGGTGGAAGATGTGTTGGTTAAAGTTGATAAGTTCATTTTTCCAATGGATTTCGTGGTACTAGACATGGAGGAAGACAATGACATTCCTTTGATTTTTGGGAGACCGTTCTTAGCAACAGGGCGAGCTATGATTGATGTACCAGATGGCACCTTAACCTTTAAGGTAAATGAGGAAACAGTTACATTCAATATTTTAAAAGCCATGGAGCATTCAAACGAAAGAGAAGGGTGCAACTGAATTTTTTTTTTTAAATTCGATAGTCGATGAAGAATGTGAA
>NC_021164.2:15426116-15426536 GCF_000331145.2 Cicer arietinum | reverse complement strand
ATTCGAAGGTGAAAGAGGTTTTAGCCATGTTAGAAGCATCACCATCTTACTCCCCCCGTTTCCCCACTACACGGGAGGGGTTGAAAAGGAATGAAGATGAATATGTAGAGAAAAAGAAAGATACGCCATCGGCTGCACTCAAGCAATTGCCACCTCACTTGAAATATGTATCTCTAGTTCACTTAGTTTTGATGTTTGGTATGAGCAAGGAATCAAAAAGATGCGTTGAGAAGCATTTATTTATTGCATTTCAGATTTATTTTACTCCATTTAGTTCCAATTTTAGTCTCTAATTTCTAGTTCTCTTAGTTTTGATGTTTGGTATGAGCAAGGAATCAAACAGATGTGTTGAGAAGCGATTGTACAGCTCCAAATGACAGAACGCGCGCCCAAGCGCTTTTTCCAGCAAAACGAACTAAG
>NC_021164.2:15423203-15425778 GCF_000331145.2 Cicer arietinum | reverse complement strand
GATGCATCTGGGTTCCTTAATTGTTCATACATGCATGTCGAATTTATGTTAGTATTAGGAATTGTTCATACATGCATGTTGATTTTCTGAGATTGAATAGGTGTTAATGTTGCATATATCTGAGTTGTTCATGTGTTTTATGACTGCAACCCAACTGTTTGTTAAAATGACACAACCACTTCTGCACCTTAATTCCCACAAAACATGACTGCACTCCAACTGTTTGTTAAAATGACACAACCACTTTTGCACCTTAATTCCCACAAAACATGATTGCACTCCAACTGTTTGTTAAAATGACACAACCACTTCTGCACCTTAAGGACCACGAAATTTGTATTGCACTCCAACTGTTCGTTAAAATGCCATTCAATGCATACGCACTATTATCATGTACAATTTTGTTGGACTAACCTAGGGCCACTTAAGTTGTTATTTTTCTAAAGGGGACCATGCTTAAATTAATTATCTCTAACTTGAAATATTTTGATCTATGAGTATGAATACTTGTTTTGCAGGACCTAATGGCAACCCAACAAAAAAGCAAAACTAACTAAGGTCGCAAGTACATCCTTCGCTCAACAGACACCAGGAGGCATGTTTTATGATGATCTATTTGCACCTCACCTGTATACTGGCGACCATAGCGGAACAGGAGCGGATGATCTAAACAAGAATCCTTGAACTACTAAACTGAGATAAGTTTTCATTCCTTTTTTTTTTCCTTCTGTTGTCTGTCCTGTTTCTTTCTGTTTTCTCGTTTTCTTTGTTTAATGTCAGTGTATTGTGACTTTCTTTTCTTTATGTTCTTCTTTTTTCCTTTCACTAAATGTGTACTTTGATGAAACAATTGTATTGACTTGCAGTTAATCTTAAAATTTATGTTTGTGATTTCGCAAGTTAAATTTCATTTCTTAGATTATGCTATTGCTCAAGTCAACAAGTCTTCCTAATGCATGCATTCTTGATTACTAAATGGTTGTAGAAGGCTAATATGCCATCAATTTTTCAAAAATACAATTTTAACTTTTCAGAAGCATGTTGGCTTTATTTTGATTGTTCATACTCTCTCTTATTATCCTAGCTGTGAGCTTTTGAGCCTAAACACTTAAATTCTTTGTTGTGTGATTATCCAGACATGTGTTATCCCTCTAGAACTTGCACTAATTCTGACTTGCATCACATGTAATTTATGCATACATTGAGGCAATTTTATTGGTCGTTTGAGCCTTTCTAACTACCCTATGAAAATTTTAACCTTTGCTAGCCCCTTTGAGCCTTGCCCTTTTATTTCGGTTACTAGCCACATTACAAGCAAAACACCTGACTTTAATTAAATCACCTTACTTGGAGTTAGGTAGAAAAAAAAATATTTGGTCTTGATAAAATTCTAAGTTTGGGGTTGCTCATGGGATAGCAACTTTCTAAGTTTCGGGTGATGATTCTCAGAAAAAGAAAATAAAAAAATAAAAAAATAAAAAGAAGAAAAATAAAATGAAAGAAGAAAGAAGAAAAATAAAATAAAAAATAAAAAAATTTCAATTTGTGTACTTTGGTAAATAATATCTTCTTGGTTCTTTTGTCAATGTTTGAGAATCTCGATAATGTAAAGGTGAAGAAAAAAAATGGTAGAATAAGGTGGAAATGTATGCCTAACTCCAAGTAGTAAAGCCTACTATCCTAATATGTCCTACCCTTACCTAAGCCCCATTACAACCCGGAAGTCCTCCAAAAATGTATGTGTTTACTGCATTGTGATTGCTAACTAGAATTTTTTCAAGCCTATGGTAGCGTGATGCATGTTTTAGGATTTGAGCGATAAATTCATAACCCTTTTTAAACAGTTGAGAGAAATTTTGGTGAGATTGTGTGAAGAGAGAGTTGAATTTGATGAATGAATGCCAATGTGTACAAATCTTGTTGTCTTTTTGTTCTTTTTGCAAACAACCATAGAGCATGATGAATGTTTTGTAGTAGCAAGAACTTTGAAAATTTATATGTGCATTTAACTGGACCAAATCTATTAATTTTTGCTTGGGGACAAGCAATAGATTAAGTTTGGGGTTGTGATGGCTCTTCATCATATGCATATTACCCCACTATTTTAGTCTTATTTATCCTCAATCAATAGTTAAATTAAGGATTTATTTGATATATTTTGTTGATTTTTGTTCTTTGAGTTATTAAAATGTTGTGTTTTTATTTCATTGATTAAGTAGGAATTTTTCGTAATTTTACATTGTGTTTTGTTTTAGTGCAGTGCTGAATTTTGGTGAGAAATCAACATGACATATGTAGATTATTTCAGCCATATCTGGAGTTGTAGATGTTCAATTGGAGTCCAACAAAGTGCAAATGAAAGCTAAGATCCATAGCTACAACTTTGATGAAGACATCAAAACCAAATTCAGACTCGAAAGAGGAGACAAATGCAATATATGCCGGACAGCAGATGCTGAGCGCTTGGAGCGCGCCCAAGCGCGCCTGAAGCGCTTTTTCCAGCATCTGCTACTGCCCAAACGCGCCTGGAGCGCGCGACGCGCACCAGCAACCATAAAAACGCAGATTTTTACTG
>NC_021164.2:15422088-15423168 GCF_000331145.2 Cicer arietinum | reverse complement strand
AATAATATGATTTATTATCATTCAAAATATTATTTAAAGATTTCTAACGACAACTTAGATGATAAAAGAGTAGTGGAGATGATTGAAGTCACGGCCTTGGGTTGCAACATGCAATTTCGGTGGACACACAATTCAAATTGTGTCAGACCTCATAGATTTCGTCAACTCAATCTGAGACATTTATATGCGACAATCGAGGTAAACGTGTGTCGCATGGTGGCTTCCGACATTTGGAGTGCTACCTCGAAGTCACTTAGAAATTTCTCACCCGAATACCTCTAAGGTCTAACAATCTTGCCTAAAGGCTCAACAGCAGACCACTACGATCATGCTCATTCAGTTGTACTTTTCGAAAATCACTAGCGTTGTCAAGCCCTACCTACATGATGACAAAATAATCACCACTTCACAAATTCTCAATATTTATTATCTTCCCTCGTAGGCCTATGATACTCCATTAAGACCGTCATCTCAAACACAAATTTAAATTACCATTATTTCATCGACTATGAAGTTACTTCAATATTCTCATCACATAAACTTATCACAAATTTATAACCTCACAATTATTAATCATACATCATCATCATCAGATAAAATTATCACAATGCATCCATATTTTATTATCACATCACATAAACTCATTTAATCAAACATATACATAAAATTCATTCAACACTCAATATCATCATAATATTAAATACCACACAGTTAAAGAAAATAAATCAATCAACACCTTACAAGTATTTCTATTATATATTTTAATCTCAAAATTTCTAAATTTGTACATCAATTAATTTATTCTTTAAAGGGCTACTTCTGTACGTAGCGAGCCCTGGATGGATCGTTGGGAAATACGGTTTTGATGTGTTTGAGTTACATAATAAGTTATTTTCAAATAAATGAGTTTGAACTAAAGTTGAAATTTTACGAAAAATTTAGAGTTGTTAAAGTTGTGAAAAAGTTCAAATTTTAACTAAGTTAAAGAGTTTGAGCAAAAACATAGATTGAAATTAACAATGGTTAGAGTTTGAAATGTTACTCTTTTAATTACTCTTGAACTGAGTTTAAAAAGAAAAA
>NC_021164.2:15418804-15419060 GCF_000331145.2 Cicer arietinum | reverse complement strand
TTCGTCCAAATTTCAGTATGTTTTTTTACTCATTTAGCTAGTCAATTAAACACAATTTTCCATATTTTTAACAACCCCAATTTATCTCTAGAATATCTGACTTCTCTGTTTGTAGAATTCATTATTTTGCATCGTTCTCCTTCACCATAAGTCTGATTTGAGTGAAACCAACCCCAAAACGATTGCGTGAAAAGTGGTTATATTATCCACTGACCTTCAAAATTTATTTTGATGTTTACCCATACATTTTCGAGTT
>NC_021164.2:15416687-15418496 GCF_000331145.2 Cicer arietinum | reverse complement strand
ATTTATTTTGATGTTTACCCATAAATTGTCGAGTTAGATCGATTGAAGGACAAAGAGTCAAAGAACAAAGATTGTGTGCTCATGGAATCGTAATCATGTGTGAAAGCGTCGAAATAAGGTAAGGGGTGAGAAAGTGTTTGAATTCATGAGTATAATATATTGTGAGATAAACGGGAAAACCGTATTTTCCAACGATTCATTCGGGGCTCGCTACGTACCGCAGTAGCCCTTTGAGTGATAAACAAATTAATGTGCAAAATGGAAATTGTGAGATTAAAATATGGAACATAAATACTTATAAGGTGTCGATTGATTCGTATAATGTGTGGTATTTAATATTATTGTGATATTTGATTTAATTTTGTTAAATGTTGGGCATTTGATATTATTATTCGATATTTGATTTATTATCATTAAATGTGTGATATTTAATATTATTGTGATATTGGATGTCGAATGAATTTTATGTATATGTTTGATTAGCCAGGTTTACGTGGTATGATAATAAAAGGTGGATGCATTTTAATAAGTTTATGTGATTACGATGATGTATAATTAATAATAATGATGTTATAAATTTGTGATAAGTCTGTACGATGATGTATGATTGTTGTTATAAGATTGTGATGAGTTTATGTGATGACGTGCGATTAATAATAGTGATGTTATAAATTATGATGAGAATATTGAAGTAACTCCATAGTTGATGAAATAATTGTGATTCCAATTTGTGTTTGAGATGATGGCCTTAATTAATGGAGTACCACAGACCAACGAGGGGTGAAAATAAATATTGAGATTTTGTGAAGTGGAGATAATTTTGTCATCATATAGGTAGGGCCTGACAACCCTAGTGATTCCGGGGAAGTACAACTGAATGAGCCTGATCGTGGGAGTCTGCTGTTGAGCCTTAAGGCAAGATTGTTAGACCTTGGTGGTTTTCGGGTGGGAAATTCCTAAGTGACTTGGAGGTAGCACTCCAAATGTCGGGAGCTACCATGCAACACACGTTTATCTCGACTTTCGCGTATATGTGTCTTGGGTATAGTTGAGGAGATCTATACGGATATGGTCAATTTGAATTGTCCGCCCACTGGGATGGTGGCATCGTATCAAGCCTCCTAACCAAGTACTTCAGAGTTTGAATTGTACCACATTGTGAAGTAAAGTCTAAGCTCATGCATAACATTGCATTTCCTTGTGATTGTTTTGTTGTGATTGATGTGTTTCACAAGTAATAATAATTACTCTTAGATGATTTGATGCATATTATAATGAGATAATTATTTTACTTGAGTGACTTTGATGTTATAATATGATACAATGTACTTAAATATTTTGATATATCGTAATGTGATTATGATACGGTCTATTATGATTGTTTGCATGTTCTTCTTACTTATATTATACTATTAACATGATTTCAAAACTCACCTCCTTCGTTATTTGTGTTTGACTGGTTTGGCCATGCGTTTGCAAAATCGCAGTTGTTACAGGTTAATGAGTTTTGAAGTTCAAGTTTGGAAGGAACCTAGCTCTGATAGGTGATACTGGGAATAAGAGTTGTAATTTGTATTTTACTTATTTAATTTGAAACTGCTTTTGTATGAAAAACTTATAAGTACTAGTAAGTTTTTATTTTTGAGAAATGTGATATCTTAAATTAAAAATAAAAGTTTTTATTTTCTTAGAAACAATTTTTTATTTGTCCCCTGCAAATTTTATAGTAAAATAATATAAATTACTATATATATTATTTTGAGGTTTAGGGTGTCACAAGAAGTACCCAACAATAAGAGGCGCGTATAA
>NC_021164.2:15415252-15416533 GCF_000331145.2 Cicer arietinum | reverse complement strand
AAGAAGTTGATGAAATTTTATATGTACCCTCAATCCATAATAATGTGGTAATGTGAAAAATATTGGGCAAACATTATGAAATAATAATGTGACGTTATGAAATCATAATGTGAAATTAATTTATAAAATTTTGAATAGATGTTACGAAATAATATATAAATAAGAGATATAGTATAAGATATTGGATGATGTATAGAATTTGTGGAAAAACTATTTAGAAACTTAGTAGAGAAAACTCTCTAGGAAGTCAAACACGTATTGAATATTTAAAAATAATAAGTAATTATATTAAATTTGAGTTTAAATATCTATAAAAAAAAATATTCTTATTTAGTATATAAGACACTTCATATATAACTACCTTAATAGAGAAACTTAAACGAAAAAAATTCTTAAACCTAGAAGTTTAGACAGTGCCAACAACTTTTATTTGGTCCAATAATAGTAAAACACAATTGTTAAGTTAAAAGAAGTCTATTAAACTCGGTGTTGAAATTGATAGATGTTTTTTGGCCTCTGATAACAATGCAAGAAAAGGCATAAATAAATCATTTTCACAGCCACTTTAGCCGGAAGCGCTATTAATAAAATCATCCCTCGGACCATCAAAGCCAGGTAGTAAAAACTTTTTCTCCTTCTTCGCAATTTTCACATTTTCTTCTGATGAGCTCTCTCAGATATATATGTAAAAGCAAAAATGTGAAGTTAGATTAATCCAGGCGAAAAAATATATATAAGTATATGACAGGTAGAGGCGAAAATGTAAAGTAGATTTATACAGACATAAAACTAACGTATTGAGTAATAATGTAGAACTAATGTGAAAAAGGTTATGGAAATGTTATGAAATAATAATGTGACGTTATGAAATAATAATGTGGAATTGATTTAGAAATTTTGAGTAGATGTTATGAAATAATAATTAAATAGGAGATATAATATAAAATAGTGGATGGTGTATATAATTTGTGGAAAAACTATTTAGAAATTGAGTAGACTCTCTATGAAGACGTACACATCATCTTTTTTGATGAAGTAAGAAATGTTTGCAAATTTGGAAGAAATAGTTTGAGGTTGGCAGTGAAGTCTATTTTAAATATATATAATAGATTTAGAGTAAAATTTTTTGTTTTTGGTACATTAGTGGCGGACAAAGAAGATATGTTTTCAAAGAAATAAAATACTTTTATAATTAATTTGGGGTATCATATTTCTAAATATTTAAAAGAAACACTTTAAACTTTTTCCTCTTATAAAATGTACAATCGCCATAAACTTGAT
>NC_021164.2:15413780-15414446 GCF_000331145.2 Cicer arietinum | reverse complement strand
AACAAACGTATGGAGTAATAAACTGTATCATTACACAAACATTCCTCAAGGAAAAACATCACATTATAAAGTCAAAACCACTTAAGGAAAATCAATAAATTTCACTATAACACCAAATCATGTAAGAGAAATTATTATTGCACACAATAGCTATTAATCACAGTAGAACAATTACAAGAAAATGCAATGTTATGCATGAGCTTATACTCTACTTCACAATGTGGTACCATACTAACTCTGAAGTACTTGGTTAGGAGGCTTGATACGTTGTCACCATCCCGGTGGACGAAAAATTCTAATTGGCTCTATCCTCACAGTTTCCCTCAACTCAACCCGAGACATATATATGCGACAATCAAGGTAAACGTGTGTTGTATGGTCGCTCCCGACATTTGGAGAGCTACCTCCAAGTCAACTACAAAATCTCAACCCGAATACCTCGAAGGTATAACAATCTTGCCTTAAGGCTCAACAGCAGACCGCCACAATCAGGCTCAATATATATTTCCCACGAATCACTAGGCTTGTCAGAGCCTACCTATATGATGACAAAATAATATCCACTTCAAAAACTCTCAATATATATTTTCTGCAATCTTTGGCCTATGATTCTCCATTACGACCTTCATCTCAGACATAAATTGGAATCCCCATTATTTCATTAAT
>NC_021164.2:15412815-15413277 GCF_000331145.2 Cicer arietinum | reverse complement strand
TCACATCACAAAAATTCATCTAATCAAACATATACATAAAATTAATTCGATACTCAATATCACAATAATATCAAATACCACACATTTAAAGAAATAAAATTAATCAACACCTTACAAATATTAATATTCTATATTTTAATCTCACAATTTTCATATTTGCACATTAATTAATTTATCATTCGAATGAAAACTGCCATATGTAGCGAGCCCCGAATGAGTCATTGGGAAATACTATCATCTCACAATGTATTATACTCATGAAATCACAAAATTGTCGAGACTATAAATTATGCATAGCATAAAAATAAACGTTAAATAATTAATAACATTTGTAGGAGCAAAATTGGAGTCAAAACAACAAGAAAAACTGCAGAAAAAGTCTCACCGACTCATCGGACTACCTGAAGGGTATGACGTCAACTTCACCGAAAATGCAATTGAGCATTAGAAGGGTTTGCTGCA
>NC_021164.2:15411510-15412315 GCF_000331145.2 Cicer arietinum | reverse complement strand
TGAACATTGTTGAATTATTAATTATGTCAAAATTAGGAATCAAAGGATCAAAATCCAACAGAGGAAACGGAAGTCGAATTTTTGGTTTAAGCAGTGGTTCCCTTTTTTGTACCAAAGGTTCTTCATCCTTTTCAAGAGTGGTGTGCTCCTCCACTAAGGTCGGTCTGACTGTTTCTTCTGGGTGGGTCGAGCTTCAAGTACTTACACTTTGTTTGACTTTAAGCGGTACTTTTTCACTTACCTTGCCACTCCTTGTTATCGCGGCATTGACATAATTTCGTGGATTCGGAACCGTGTCACTAGGCAAATTTTCAGTCGTTCTTTGTGCCATTTGTTGAGAAATTTGACCCTCTTGAGTTTCCAGATACTTTATGGATGCAGAGTGATTTTTTTGGATGGCTCTTGACTCTTCAATGAAAGAATTTGTGGTTGTCACTAATTTCTCCATAGCACTCTCCCAAGCAGCCTTTCTAGGTGGAAATTGGTTCGTTTGAGCTCCTTGTTGACCCTGAGAACCACCTTGCTGATCTCTCCAGGAAAAATTTGGATGATTTCTCCAACCAGGATTGTATGTATTAGAGTAGGGATTATTCTGCCTCCCGTTATTACTAACAAGATTCACCTGTTCTAGTTCTTCTAACTCATTGTCATCCAGTGTTTCACAGGCTCCAGTTTTATGTGCTCCTCCACAAAGGTTACAACTAGTCTGCCTTAGTAATTTGACAGGGGCTACCGGGGGTTGTATATTTAGAGCTGATATTCCTTTCTTTATCTCAGTGGCAATAACATCTTCTATCTGTTTTGA
>NC_021164.2:15409136-15409864 GCF_000331145.2 Cicer arietinum | reverse complement strand
GTACACTTTATGTATTTTATATGTTTTGGATTTTGGCTCGGAGGCTTTTTAGCCAAAGTTAATAATATTATGGAGGGTATAGGATCAAAAGGTTATTTTGACCCTGTTTAGAATTACTCGTCGATAAATAAATTTAAATTAAGTGCGGTAAATCCTTTACGGAGAATTTAATGCATTACGGGTGAAATGGTAATTTAACAAATATCTAGACATTTTGAGATATTTGTTAAGTTATGTTTAATATATATATGTTTGCTTGGAGAGAATAGAAAGAAAGGAAATTAGAAGGAAGGAAAAGGAAAAGAAAAGGTTATATAAAGGAAAGAAGGAAATAGAAAGGAAGGAAAAACAAAGAAAGGAAAAAGGAAGGAAGGAAAATCTGATTTTCCATCTTCTTCCTCTGCTACCCGCAGCCAAATTCCCTCTTTCTCCCATTTTCATTTTCGTCGCTTTCCTTTCTTCAAAACTAGTAACCCAAGGTTGGGTGAGAGTTAGAACTAGGATTTCGCAACTCCACTCTTCGTCTTTGATTCGAAAACGAAGAAAAACGGTATTTGAGATCCAAACACAAACCCCTCCGTTTCGTCTAGATCCAAGCTTCATTTCGCGAAGAGTTAGAAGGGAAAGTTGCTCACTACCATACTACGGTGCTAGGGGACCAAGTTGGAGGCGCCGTTGCGAGCAAAGATTTTACCGGCTTTACTCGCGGTACCGGAAAACCACGTTAG
>NC_021164.2:15406186-15408963 GCF_000331145.2 Cicer arietinum | reverse complement strand
GGGGAATTTCTTAATGTCTCGGTTACTTAATATTTGTTTTTTTGAAAATCGTTTAAGTTAACTGGGCGTTGAGAATGGGGAATCTCTTAATGTCTCGGTTACTTAATATTTGTTTTTGAAAATCGTTTAAGTTAATTGGGCGTTAAGAATGGGGAATCTCTTAATGTCTCGGTTACTTAATATTTGTTTTTTGAAAATCGTTTAAGTTAACTGGGCGTTAAGAATGGGGAATCTCTTAATGTCTCGGTTACTTAATATTTTCTTTTAAGAAAAAATCGTTTAAGTTAACTGGGCGTTAAGAATGGGGAATCTCTTAATGTTTCGGTTACTTAACCTTTGTTTTTGAAAATCGTTTAAGTTAACTAGGAGTTAAGAATGGGGAATCTCTTAATGTCTCGGTTACTTAACCTTTGTTTTTGAAAATCGTTTAAGTTAACTGGGCGTTAAGAATGGGGAATCTCTTAATGTCTCGGTTACTTAATAATTGTTTTGAAAATCGTCAAGTTAAATGAGAATTAAGAATGGGGAATCTCTTAATGTCTCGGTTACTTAATAATTGTTTTGAAAATCGTCAAGTTAAATGAGAATTAAGAACGGGGAATCTCTTAATGTCTCGGTTACTTAATAATTGTTTTGAAAATCGTCAAGTTAAATGAGAATTAAGAACGGGGAATCTCTTAATGTCTCGGTTACTTAATAATTGTTTTGAAAATCGTCAAGTTAAATGAGAATTAAGAACGGGGAATCTCTTAATGTCTCGGTTACTTAATAATTGTTTTGAAAATCGTCAAGTTAAATGAGAATTAAGAACGGGGAATCTCTTAATGTCTCGGTTACTTAATAATTGTTTTGAAAATCGTCAAGTTAAATGAGAATTAAGAACGGGGAATCTCTTAATGACTTATTTACTAAATGTTTTGTTTTGAAAATCGTCAAGTTAAATGAGAATTAAGAACGGGGAATCTCTTAATGTCTCATTTACTTATGTGTGTTTCGGTAAATCGTGCGGACCCGGGATGGGTGGCACCTTGGTAAACGGTACGGGTCCATGATAGACAGTATGTTTACGATTTACGTGTGGTAAGTTGTGCTGACCCGGGATAGGTGGCACCTCGGTAAACAGTACTTACCTGTGATAGGTGGTACGTTTACGACTTACGTTCCTGAGGGAATTGTGTTTGTCCGTGAGAGACTGCACAGGTGTTTGTCCGTGAGAGACTACACCCTGTTAAATTGTGAATTGTTGGTTCATTTGGTATGTGTAGTAATTGTGTTATAAGTGTTATGTATTGATTATCGTGTGTAAGTGCGACTAATTGCAAAACCATTTCGAAACTTATGTTGTCGTGGTGATTGTGTTATAATTGCCAAGTGTTATGTTTTGATTTTGTGTGTAAGTGTGATGGATTGTAAAACTATTTCGAAACCCAATTTGTCGTGGTGATTGTGTGGGAATTGCTAAGTGTGATTGTTCGGATTTGTGTGTAAGCGTTGATTGGTTTTGAAACCCTTTAAAAAGCTGATTTTTGCTGAATTTTGCTGTTTTTCTGTTGCTGTCTGATGTGTATTCGAATACAGAAAGCTGTATTCAAATACAGACTGCTGTTTTTGCCACTGACTTACTGTGTAGTCGAATACAGACTGCTGTATTCGAATACATTTTGCTACTGACTTGCTGTGTAGTCGAATACATACTGTTGTATTCGAATACAGACATGCTGTCTTTTTTTGCTGAATGCTGAAACAGCCTTGTATTCGAATACAGAGATGCTGTATTCGAATACAACAATGTTGTTTTGTTAAAAACTTCATTTCTCAACCTTGTTTATGCATGTTTGGCATATGGAAACCCTTTTAAGGTGCATGCTTAGTTGAAAGGTTATTTTGAGCATTTAAAATCTTAATTGCTATGTGTTAACTGTTATTTTTTTTGGTTGGTGACCCTTTACAATTATTGTGGAAATCTGGGCTTTGCCCTCAGATGAGAGTCAGGACGATCCTACCGGTTCGTACCCTACAGACGGGAATGGAGATGGGAACGCGTGACTGCAGTTACGTTAGGAGGATCTCACGGGGCGCGTGGAGATACTCAGGGTGTATAGCTTTTTGGTAGGATGATCAGATTAGGATGACGTATAGGGACTAGGTGTCCTTCTTTTTGGATTGGAGTATTTTTAGTTTGGAAAACTGTACTTATACTAATATTGTCAGTTTGACTTTTTACTTGAATGGGTTTCATGTACCATTTGTTATTGTGTAAATGTTTTGGATTTATAATTGGAGAAACTTTTCCGCTGCTTGTAAATTATAATGACTCAATTATTTATCCAAAGGCATTTCCTGATTTAATTCTCTGTTTTATTTTAATTCCTTTTGAAAAAAAATATACCCTCGCTTTGAAAAACGGGGTGTTACACTTAGCATCTGTTGTCCGACGTATATTGCATTTGTCTCCTCTTTCGAGTCTGAATTTGATTTTGATGTCTTCATAAAAGTTGTTGTAAGACCCATAATTTTAAAGTACACTTTATGTATTTTATATATTTTGGATTTTGACTCGGAGGCTTTTTTAGCCAAAGTTAATAATATTTTGGAGTTTATATGATCAAAAAGTTATTTTGGCGCCGTTTAGAATTACTCGTCGATAAATAAATTTAATTTAAGTGCGGAGAATCCTTTACGTAGAATTTAATGTGTTACGGGTGAAATGGTAATTTAACAAATATCTAGATATTTTGGGATATTTGTTAAGTTATATATATATATATATATATATA
>NC_021164.2:15404605-15406012 GCF_000331145.2 Cicer arietinum | reverse complement strand
CCAAGGTTGGGTGAGTGTTAGAACAAGGATTTCGCAACTCCACTCTTCCTCTTTGATTCGAAAACGAAGAAAAACGGTATTTCAGATTCAAACACAAACCCCTCTGTTTCTTCTAGATCTAAGCTTTGTTTCGCGAAGAGTTAGAAGGGAAAGTTGCTCACTACCGCGCTACGGTGCTAGGGGACCAATTTGGGGGCGACGTTGCGAGCGGATATTTTTACCAGATTTGCTCGCGGTACCGGAAACGCACGTTAGAGCTAACGCAAAGGTAAGGGCTCCTTCCAAACTTTTAGTTTGCATCTAGGGCCTTATCTGGGGCGTTGAGAATGGGGAATCTCTTAATGTCTCGGTTACTTAATATTTGTTTTTTGAAAATCGTTTAAGTTAACTGGGCGTTGAGAATGGGGAATCTCTTAATGTCTCGGTTACTTAATATTTGTTTTTTGAAAATCGTTTAAGTTAACTGGGCGTTGAGAATGGGGAATCTCTTAATGTCTCGGTTACTTAATATTTGTTTTTTGAAAATCGTTTAAGTTAACTGGGCGTTAAGAATGGGGAATTTCTTAATGTCTCGGTTACTTAATATTTGTTTTTTTGAAAATCGTTTAAGTTAACTGGGCGTTAAGAATGGGGAATTTCTTAATGTCTCGGTTACTTAATATTTGTTTTTTTGAAAATCGTTTAAGTTAACTGGGCGTTAAGAATGGGGAATCTCTTAATGTCTCGGTTACTTAATATTTGTTTTTGAAAATCGTTTAAGTTAACTGGGCGTTAAGAATGGGGAATCTCTTAATGTCTCGGTTACTTAATATTTGTTTTTGAAAATCGTTTAAGTTAACTGGGAGTTAAGAATGGGGAATCTCTTAATGTATCGGTTATTTAATATTTGTTTTTGAAAATCGTTTAACTTAACTGGGCGTTAAGAATGGGGAATCTCCTAATGTCTCGGTTACTTAATAATTGTTTTTGAAAATCGTTTAAGTTAACTGGGCGTTAAGAATGGGGAATCTCTTAATGTCTCGGTTACTTAATATTTGTTTTTGAAAATCGTTTAAGTTAACTGGGCGTTAAGAATGGGGAATCTCTTAATGTCTCGGTTACTTAATGTTTGTTTTTGAAAATCGTTTCAGTAAATGAGTATTAAGAATAGGGAATCTCTTAATGACTTATTTACTGAATGTTTTGTTTTGAAAATCGTTAAGTTAAATGAAAATTAAGAATGGGGAATCTCTTAATGTCTCGTTTACTTATGTGTGTTTTGGTAAATCGTGTTGACCCGCGATAGGTGGCACCTTGGTAAACGGTACGGGTTCGTGATAGACAGTACATTTACGATTTACGTTTGGTAAGTTGTGCTGACCCGGGGATAGGTGGCACCTCGGAAACGGTACGGGCCCGTGATAGGCA
>NC_021164.2:15401840-15404059 GCF_000331145.2 Cicer arietinum | reverse complement strand
GGTAAACAGGGACTTGGCCAAATTGACAAAATCGATTAGCCAATCGATTTTGTAATCAGTTTTCGAAAATCATTTACGAAATCGATTGCCCAATCGATTGGGCCTTAAGTCAGGGACTCATCCATATTCGACCAAATCGATTTGGAAATCGATTGGCTTAAAACCTGGGGACTCAGTACTCACTCAATCGATTGCCAAATCGATTGATTCAGCCCAGGATTCTGTTTTCATTAAAAACCTTCACCCCAATCGATTGGCTCAGTGAAAATCCTCAGTTTGAGTTAGATGATTGATTACTCATTAACTTATCCATGTCTTGTTTTGTTATGCGTTAATAAGGAGATTGAGAACTTCATTTTACTTTCATTTTTAATTGGCAAAGTATTGTATGAACTTTTCGCATATTGAAAATCCTGTTAAGGTGCATGCTTAGTTGAAAAGTCATTTTGAACATTTGAAAACTTAATTGCTATGTGTTAACTGTTATTTTTTTGGTTGGTGACCCTTTACAATTATTGTGGAATCTGGGCTTTGCCCTCAGATGAGAGTCAGGACTGTCCTACCGGTTCGCACCCTACGGACGGGAATGGAGATGGGAACGCTTGACTACAGTTACGTTAGGAGGATCTCACGGGGCGCGTGGAGATCACTCATGGTGTATAGGTTTTTGGTAGGATGATCAGATTAGGATGATGTATAGGGACTAGGTGTCCTTCTTTTTGGATTGGGGAATTTTAGTTTGGAAAACTGTACTTATACTAATATTGTCAGTTTGACATCTTATACGAATGGTTTCCATGTACCATTCGTCGTTGTGTAAATGTTTTGGATTTATAATTGGAGAAACATTTCCGCTGCTTGTAAACTATAATGACTCAATTATTTATCCAAAGGCATTTCATGATTTAATTCTTTGTTTGTTTTTAATTACTTTTGAAAAAAAAAATATACCCTCGCTTTGAAAAACGGGGTGTTACAGTTGTAGTTATGGATCTTAGCATTCATTTGCACTTGGTTTGACTCCAATTGGACATCTAAAACAAATAAATCCTACTTAAACCAAACACAAAACATTTTATTAACTCAAAGAACAAAAATCAACAAAATATATCAAATCAATCCTTAATTTAACTAATGATTGAGGATAAATAAGACTAAAATAGTGGGAAAATATGCATATGATGAAGAGTCATCACTTGACAACCGTAGTGATTTTCGAAAAGTACAACTGAATGAGCATGATCATAGTGGTCTGTTGTTGAGCCTTTAGGCAAGATTGTTAGACCTTAGAGGTATTCGGGTGAGAAATTTTTAAGTGACTTCGAGGTAGCACTCCAAATGTCGGAAGCCACCATGCAACACACGTTTACCTCGATTGTCGCATATACATGTCTCAGATTGAGTTGACGAAATCTATGAGGACCGACACAATTTGAATTGTCTGTCCACCGAAATTGCATGTTGCAACCCAAGGCCATGACTTCAATCATCTCCACTACTCTTTTATCACCTAAGTTGTCGTTAGAAATCTTTAAATAATATATTGCATGATAATAAATCATATTATTTCAACCTTCTATTGAGAACTACTTTCGTTTGAACTTTGAATATGGTCCATTTACGTTATACAAGTTGGAATATTTTTATATTCATTAGTTCATTTACTTATATTTTCTACGTAATAAAAGTAGGAATATATTTTTATCATTATCATTAATTTGAAAATAATACCCAAAAATTATTTTTGGTAATGACACCTCACGTTTAATGGTTTTATAACTTCTTAAAGTTATTCAAGTCATGTTAGTACAATTAATTATAAATAGAAACAAACAGAATTATAAAGTTAACATAAATATATTGTAGATGTAAATTTTGTTGTTGTAAATTTTTATGTACAATCTTATAAATTAGGATGTTTTTTTAGACAAAAAAAATTTGTGTGACGGACGGTGTACATGTCTTAAATTAGGAAAATTTTAAAATTCATTGAACACTTATAAAAGATATTAAAAATTAGATTATATATATTATTGACAATTATTTTCCTGATAACACGGATCTCATTAATATAAATGTTTATTTAGTTACTGAAGCAAGATATGTGTCTCATATAAAATAAATTTTTTATTTTTTTCTCAAAATCATATGATTTATATTTATCATGATTTAATAATATTTATTTAGGGAGGATTTTGTAGATCACACTATCAAAAAAA
>NC_021164.2:15395828-15399006 GCF_000331145.2 Cicer arietinum | reverse complement strand
CAAGCATCCTAACCAAATACTTCAGAGTTAGTATGGTACCACATTGTGAAGTAGAGTATAAGCTTGTGCGTAGCATTGCATTTTCTTGTAATTGTTCTACTGTGATTAATAGCTATTGTGTGCGATAATAATTTCTCTTACATGATTTGATGTTATAGTGAAATTTATTGTTTTTCCTTAAGTGGTTTTGACTTTATAATGTGATGTTTTTCCTTGAGGAATGTTTGTGTAATGATACAGTTTATTTATGTTTAACTGTGTGTTCTTCTTACTTATATTAAACTATTAATATAATTTCAAAACTCACATCCTTTGTTGTTTGTGTTTGACTAGCTTGGTCCTGCGTTTGCAAAATCGCAGTTATTACATGTTAATGAGTCTTATGTTCAAGTTGGGAGAAATCTCACTCTAATAGGTGATACCAAGAATAAGAGTTGTAAAATGTATTTTACTTTTATCTTTTTATTAGAAATGACTCTTTGTATGAAAATCTTATAAGTACTAGTAAGTTTCCGAAATTAAATTAAGAAATTTTAGTTAAATCAAGTTTATGGCGATTGTACATTTTTATAAGAGGAAAAAGTTTAAAGTGTTTCTTTTAAATATTTAGAAATATGATACCCCAAATTAATTATAAAAGTTTTTTATTTCTTTGAAAACATACCTTCTTTGTCCGCCACTAATGTACCAAAAACAAAAATTCTACTCTAAATCTATTATATATATTTAAAATAGACTTCACTGCCAACCTCAAATTATTTCTTCCAAATATGCAAACATTTCTCACTTCATCAAAAAAGATGATGTGTACGTCTTCATAGAGAGTCTACTTAATTTCTAAATAGTTTTTCCACAAATTATATACACCATCCACTATTTTATATTATATCTCCTATTTAATTATTATTTCATAACATCTACTCAAAATTATTACTCAATACATTTGTTTTATGTCTGTATAAATCAACTTTACATTTTCGCCTCTACCTGTCATATGCTTATATATATTTTTTCTCCTGGATTAATCTAACTTCACATTTTTGCTTTTACATATATATCTGAGAGAGCTCATGAGAAGAAAATGTGAAAATTGCAAAGAAGGAGAAAAAGTTTTTACTACCTGGCTTTGATGGTCTGAGGGAAGATTTTATTAATAGCACTTTCCGGCTAAGATGGCTGTGAAAATGATTTATTTATGCCTTTTCTTGCATTGTTATTAGAGGCCAAAAAACATCTATCAATTTCTACACCGAGTTTAATAGACTTCTTTTAACTTAACAATTGTTTTTTACTATTATAGGACCAAAGAAAAGTTGTTGGCACTGTCTAAACTTCTACATTTAGGAATTTTTTTCGTTTAAGTTTCTCTATTAAGGTAGTTATATATGAAGTGTCTTATATACTAAATAAGAATATATTTTTTTATAGATATTTAAACTCAAATTTAATATAATTACTTATTATTTTTAAATATTCAATACGTGTTTGTCTTCCTAGAGAGTTTTCTCTACAAAGTTTCTAAATAGTTTTTCCACAAATTCTATACATCATCCAATATCTTATACTATATCTCTTATTTATATATTATTTCGTAACATCTATTCAAAATTTTATAAATTGATTTCACATTATGATTTCATAACGTCACATTATTATTTCATAATGTTTTCCCAATATTTTTCACATTACCACATTATTATGGATTGAGGGTACATATAAAATTTCATCAACTTCTTATGAATTGAGAGTACGTATGTCTCTCTTGCTTGCTTATCCTAAAATATATTTTGACTATTTATCAGAGGTAGGTTCCTTCCAAACTTGAACTTCAAAACTCATTAACCTGTAACAACTGCGATTTTGCAAATGCATGGCCAAACCAGTCAAACACAAATAACGAAGGAGGTGAGTTTTGAAATCATGTTAATAGTATAATATAAGTAAGAAGAACATGCAAACAATCATAATAGACCGTATCATAATCACATTACGATATATCAAAATATTTAAGTACATTGTATCATATTATAACATCAAAGTCACTCAAGTAAAATAATTATCTCATTATAATATGCATCAAATCATCTAAGAGTAATTATTATTACTTGTGAAACACATCAATCACAACAAAAAAATCACAAGGAAATGCAATGTTATGCATGAGCTTAGACTTTACTTCACAATGTGGTACAATTCAAACTCTGAAGTACTTGGTTAGGAGGCTTGATACGATGCCACCATCCCGGTGGGCGGACAATTCAAATTGGACATATCTGTATAGACCTCCTCAACTAAACCCAAGACATATATACCCGAAAGTCGAGATAAACGTGTGTTGCATGGTAGCTCCCGACATTTCGAGTGCTACCTCCAAGTCACTTAGGAATTTCCCACCCGAAAACCACCAAGGTCTAACAATCTTGCCTTAAGGCTCAACAGCAGACTCCCACGATCAGGCTCATTCAGTTGTACTTCCCCGGAATCAATAATATTAAATATCACACATTTAACGATAATAAATCAAATATCGAATAATAATATCAAATGCCCAACATTTAACGGAATTAAATAAAATATCACAATAATATTAAATATCACACATTTAACGATAATAAATCAAATATCGAATAATAATATCAAATGCCCAACATTTAACGAAATTAAATCAAATATCACAATAATATTAAATACCACACATTATACGAATCAATCAACACCTTATAAGTATTTATATTCCATATTTTAATCTCACAATTTCCATTTTGCACATTAATTAATTTATCACTCAAAGGGCTACTGCGGTACGTAATGAGCCCCGAATGAATCGTCGGGAAATACGGTTTTCCCGTTTATCTCACAATATATTATACTCATGAATTCAAACACTTTCTCACCCCTTACCTTATTTCGACGCTTTCACACATGATTACGATTCCATGAGCACACAATCTTTGTTTTTTGACTCTTTGTCCTTCAATCGATCTAACTCGAAAATGTATGGGTAAACATCAAAATAAATTTTGAAGGTCAGTGGATAATATAACCACTTTCACGCAATCGTTTTGGGGTTGGTTTCACTCAAATCGGACTTATGGTGAAGGAGAACGATGCAAAATAATGAATTCTACAAACAGAGAAGTCTGATATTCTAGAGATAAATTGGGGTTGTTAAAAATAT
>NC_021164.2:15394821-15395608 GCF_000331145.2 Cicer arietinum | reverse complement strand
AAACCTATTAGTCTCCTGATTTATTTTATGTTTTACTTTTACTATTTTTATTTTGATGTCGAAAACGAACAATATAATGTGTGTCAATGGTATGTACTAGGGCTGGACAAAAATTCGAGGCCCAAAATAAACTGAACCGTCCACGGCCCAACTTCTGTAACGGGTGGGCAAGATCGGGTTTTCGGGTATGCGGGTCAACAAAAACGGGTTTGTGTTGTTTATAATGGACGAGTTCGGTTCAGAATTCTTGAACCATGGATACTCGAACCCGCCCGTTTCAAATTAATAATATTATATTTTAATTTCTTCATAAATATGAGATTTGCTTACTTATTGTTATTTTTTGATTTATTGTAAATGTTTAATTTGATGTCACTTCTAATTTTCTATTATCTTTATATGTCTCTCTTATATCCTCTTCCACTTTTGAAAATTCGATATTCTATTCACTTTAGTGTTCTGTGGATGAAACATTTGGTGGTTCCGTGGATGAAATATTTTGTAAACAATGACAAAAAAATTGAAATTGAAATGGATGCTAAAAAGAAATAATTATGACCTTTTAGTAGCATAAAATCGAATCTAAAATGGTGATTGTACATACCTTCGTGTTAGTTTAGCATTCTTACTTCATGGGTATGCTTCAAAATTATCTTTTAGCTTGATTTAGGTCGTTTTTATGCATTTTTATGTATTTTGAATTTTGGCTCGGAGGCTTTTTAGTCAAAGTTAATAATATTTTGGAGTTTATATGATCAAGAAGTTATTTTGATGCCGTTTAGAATTA
>NC_021164.2:15391999-15394321 GCF_000331145.2 Cicer arietinum | reverse complement strand
TTATTTTAAATTCTTTTGAAAAAAAAAAATATACCCTCGCTTTGAAAAACGGGGTGTTACAAGTTGTCTTGTAAAATGATCAGACTAGGTTGACACAGAAGGAACATATGTTTTCTTTTGGGTTGCGTTTTTTTTTTAAATTGGAAGACTGTACTACCTTTGTTATGTAAATATTTGGAATTCTTGGATTGAGAACTTTTTCCGCTGCTTGAAAACTATAATGACTTAATTACTTATCCAAAGGTGTTACCTTATTTATTTCTCTGTTTTACTTTAATTCTTTTGAAAAAAAAAATATACCCTCGCTTTGAAAAACGGGGTGTTACAAACCCCAAAACGATTGCGTGAAAAGTGGTTATATTATCCACTAACCTTCAAAATCTATTTTGATGTTTACCCATACATTGTCGAGTTAGATCGATTGAAGGACAAAGAGTCAAAGAACAAAGATTGTGTGCTCATGGAATCGTATTCATGTGTGAAAGCGTCGAAATAAGGTAAGGGGTGAGAAAGTGTTTGAATCCATGAGTATAATATATTGTGAGATAAACGGGAAAACCGTATTTCCCAACGATTCATTCGGGGCTCGAAATAAGGTAAGGGGTGAGAAAGCTAGTCAAACACAAACAACAAAGGATGTGAGTTTTGAAATTATATTAATAGTTTAATACAAGTAAGAAGAACACACAGTTAAACATAAATAAACTGTATCATTACACAAACATTCCTCAAGGAAAAACATCACATTATAAAGTCAAAACCACTTAAGGAAAAACAATAAATCTCACTATAACATCAAATCATGTAAGAGAAATTATTTTCGCACACAATAGCTATTAATCACAGTAGAACAATTACAAGAAAATGCAATGCTATGCACGAGCTTATACTCTACTTCACAATTTGGTACCATACTAACTCTGAAGTACTTGGTTAGGATGCTTGATACGTTGTCACCATCCCGGTTGATGGAAAATTCTAATTGGCTCTATCCTCATAGATTCCTTCAACTAAACTCGAGACATATATATGCGACAATCGAGGTAAACGTGTGTTGTATGGTAGCTCTCGATATTTGGAGTGCTACCTCCAAGTCACCTAGGAAATCTCAACCTGAATACCTCCAATGTATAACAATCTTGCCTTAAGGCTCAACAGCAGACCGCCACAATCAGGCTCAATATATATTTCCCCAGAATCACTAAGCTTGTCAGACCCTACCTATATGATGACAAAATAATATCCACTTCAAAAACTCTCAATATATATTTTCTCCAATCTTTGGCCTATGATACTCCATTACGACCTTCATCTCAAACATAAATTGGAATCACCATTATTTCATTAATTATGGGGATACGTCATTATTTTGAAGACAAATTTATAACATCACTATCATAAATCACCCATCACCATCATTCCATAAATTCATCACAAATTTATAGCATCCTATCATCAATCATAACTCATCACATAAACTTATCACAAATTTATAAAATCACAATTGTTAATCATACATAATCATCATCACATAAAATTATCATAACGTATCCATCATTTATTATCACATCACAAAAATTCATCTAATCAAACATATACATAAAATTAATTCGATACTCAATATCACAATAATATCAAATACCACACATTTAAAGAAATAAAATTAATCAACACCTTACAAATATTTATATTCTATATTTTAATCTCACAATTTTCATATTTGCACATTAATTAATTTATCATTTGAATGACAACTGCCATATGTAGCGAGCCCCAAATGAATCATTGGGAAATACGATCATCTCACAATGTATTTTACTCATGAAATCACAAAATTGTCGAGACAATAAATTACGCATAGCATAAAAATAAATGTTAAATAATTAATAACATTTGTAGGAGCCAAATTGGAGTCAAAACAACAAGAAAAACTGCAGAAAAAGTCTCACCGACTCATCGGAGCACCAGAAGGGTATGACATCAACTTCACTGAAAATGCAATTGAGCATTAGAAGGGTTTGCTGCAATTTGACTGTCATTAGACTGATTTTTTTATATATATTTTTTTTTAATTGCCTAAAAAGGGAGCAGATAGCAAATGTACAGGTACAAAAGTAAAGCTGTTAGGCCCAACACAGGGTAGTCAAGCCTGAGGCAGAAATAGTGGTGTAATGAGTAACTAACAGATGTAGGAAGGAAGAGTTCAACTAGTAATAGCCCAAATTAATATGCAGAAGTAGAAAATAGGGGTGTAAACAGTCGTCTGGTCCACTAGTATTTCTAAATGCCCTTAATAAATAAATAATTTATTTTATTTTTCTG
>NC_021164.2:15385206-15391607 GCF_000331145.2 Cicer arietinum | reverse complement strand
AGTATTGATGGTGCTTTTGGAAAAAGTGCTTTCTCAAATTTTAAGAAATTTTCACCTTTTATTTTCACATATTTGATGGTGCATTTTGAAAAAGTATTATATAATCTTTAGTGGTTTTTTTTATTTGTTTACAGTTATTAAATATTACTATTGTATCAATAAATAAATAAATAAATGCTATCTAAATGTTGAATTTATAATAGAGTTTTTAAAAAAGAAGTTATTCAAGAATTCGATAACTCTTCCTCTTTCATTTAAAAGAGTTTTATGAGATAAGCAAAGTTAAATAGGCCCTATTATACTCTAGTTTTGTTGCCGTGTTAAAATTAATAGATCTTCATAATTTCTAATGGTTAAACTCTAAACTAAATCTTTATAGAAAAATTCCGATATTAATAAATTATTAAAACCCAACAAAACCTAGAAATTCGAATGCAACCAAACCAAATATATATCCATTAAAAAAACAAAGATGTCAAATAAAATGAAAAAAAATAGATAAAACGAAAATATAATTGGCAAAAAATTAAAAATCATAACTTATGAACCAATCTTATTAATGTAACTAATACATACGAAATGTGTTTTTCTGAAATACAAATTGATTGGAATAACAATAAAACTTAGGTTCAAACTTTTAGTGTTTCCTTTCACTTGGTGGTGGATGGTAGGGTTTGCAACAAGGGGGATTAGTACATATCATTGGCACACATTCTAATGAACGTCTTCCACAACAAGGTGGTAAACTTGCTTGTACATTGCCAATATGAGCACACACAATAGCAACCAAAAATATTACAAACTTCAAGAACATCTTCATTATAGTTTTCATTTAATAACCAAGCTTGGTTGGCGAAGTAAAGCAATGTTGATATGTTATAGTTAATGGTATACTAAAACAATGTTAACTTATTTATAGAGAAAAATAAAATTCTCTATATTTTACAATCTATTATGTTTTCTTTATCATATTAAATGTTTTTTATTTGTTTACCGATTTCTCAAATCTTTACATCTTGTTTACTAACAAATAATAATATTACCCTATAATAACGTACAACTTATGCCAAATTTGATATCCCAAGCATAATCATATTGACAAATTATGGTAAACTTAAGTAAAAAAAATTTAATTTGCTTTAACTCCGAAAAGTAAACATTAAACACGTTGACATAATAACAATTCATAATGAGATCCGTGTAACTAAATAAACATATCTTGCTTCAGTAACTAAATAAACATTTATATTAATGAGATCCGTGTTATCAGGAAAATAATTGTCAATAATATATATAATCTAATTTTTAATATCTTTTATAAGTGTTCAATGAATTTTAAAATTTTCCTAATTTAAGACACGTACACCGTCCGTCACGCAAATTTTTTTTGTCTAAAAAAACATCCTAATTTATAAGATTGTACATAAAAATTTACAACAACAAAATTTACATCTACAATATATTTATGTTAACTTTATAATTCTGTTTGTTTCTAATTATAATTAATTGTACTAACATGACTTGAATAACTTTAAGAAATTATAAAACCATTAAACGTGAGGTGTCATTACCAAAAATAATTTTTGGGTATTATTTTCAAATTATTGATAATGATAAAAATATATTCCTACTTTTATTACGTAGAAAATATAAGTAAATGAACTAATGAATATAAAAATATTCCAACTTGTATAACATAAATGGACCATATTCAAAGTTCAAACGAAAGTAGTTCTCAATAGAAGGTTGAAATAATATGATTTATTATCATGCAATATATTATTTAAAGATTTCTAACGATAAAAGAGTAGTGGAGATTATTGAAGTCATGGCCTTGGGTTGCAAAATGAAATTTCGGTGGACAGATAATTCAAATTGTGTCGGTCCTCATAGATTTCGTCAACTCAATCTGAGACATGTATATGCAACAACGAGGTAAACGTGTGTCGCATGGTGGCTTCCGACATTTGGAGTGCTACCTCGAAGTCACTTAGAAATTTCTCACCCGAATACCTCTAAGGTCTAACAATCTTGCCTAAAGGCTCAACAATAGACCACTACGATCATGCTCATTCAGTTGTACTTTTCGAAAATCACTAGGGTTGTCAAGTGATGACTCTTCATCATATGCATATTTTCCCACTATTTTAGTCTTATTTATCCTCAATCATTAGTTAAATTAAGGATTTATTTGATATATTTTGTTGATTTTTGTTCTTTGAGTTAATAAAATGTTTTGTGTTTTGTTTAAGTAGGATTTATTTGTTTTAGATGTCCAATTGGAGTCAAACCAAGTGCAAATGAAAGCTAAGATCCATAACTACAACTTTTATGAAGACATCAAAACCAAATTCAGACTCGAAAGAGGAGACAAATGCAATATACGCCGGACAACAGATGCTGAGCGCTTTGAGCGCGCCCAAGCGCGCCTGAAGCGCTTTTACCAGCATCTGCTACTGTCCAAACGCGCCTGGAGCGCGTTTTCCGCGTCTGGGGCGCGCGACGCGCACCATTAACCATAAAAATGCAGATTTTTACTGTTTTAGGGATCTTTTTGACTCTTATGAAGTTGGGAGACTTGTGCCCTAGCATAGAAACTAAAAGACGGTCGTTTCTAACATCATTGGAGCAGTTTTATCAAGAATCATTCATGAATCCTTCTTGTAATTCTTCTCTAATATTTATCACATTTATTTCTGTCATGAGTAACTAAACCCTATTTGTTAGGGATGAGTGTAACAAGATGAAACCCTTATTTTTATGATTTGATTTCTAGTTATATGAATGAGTTTATTGAATTATTTTTCTCATCTCTGTGCTTAATGCTTTTTATTGCTTGATCAACATTAAAATGTTCTACGATTTGTATTTTGAAACAGAAGTGGACTTTACGAATGCTTGAGATGAGAAATTCATGAATTTGTAGTCTAGACATAGGTGCAGGTCATGAAACCAATTAAGTTAGTTGCAAAGCAATAATTTACAAGAGAATTTCTATACGGTAATGCTTAATTCTAATCTTAAATCTACTAAGGAATTAGGGATTACTTTGGAATTAAAGGTTCTATCACTAAGACATTAAAGCAAGAATAATAAAAAGAATTCGGTAATAATTCAATAAAGGAATTCAATAACTAGGATCAAATTAGAAACCAAGGTTGGATTCAAAGTGACACTCATCCCTGACATTTTTCTCAATTTATAAAAGATCAATTTTACTATTGCTGTCAATTTTAATTATTATTTCAATCAACTTGGGAACTTTTTGTTCAATTTTAGTAACTAAATATAATTCAATAGTAAAATGCAATCCTTGAGTTCGACACTCGGTACTACAGTTTTATTATTACTTACAACGATTCAGTACACTTGCTGAAAGGCTATCATGTTTTTGGCGCCGTTGCCGGGGGATTGCCATATCACTATTGAATTTAAATTATTTACTAAATTGAAATGTTTTGCTCTGCAATAAAATTTCTTCTTTTATTTTATTTCCAAAAAAAAATATTTTTGTTTTAAAACTGTTTTGTTTTTACTTAATTATTTATTTTTCTTTAGTTTAAACTCTTCATTACTCACAATCTGTCTAACCTTGTATGCGAGGCCATTCCTCCACAGAGAGATTCTCCCTCTTTTTGTTTGTAACTGGAAATCTCTTGCCTTTTTCTAACAAACATAGCTGGGGGAAAGTACTGTTCCAAGAACTTATCTTCAAGATCATCCCATGTGGTGATGTTGTCAACAGGAAAGGAATGAAGCCACTCCTTTGCATCATCTGTCAATGAAAATGGGAACAGTTTCATTCTCTTGCCTTCCTCAGACAAACCATCCACCTTCCCTGTTTCACATAATTCAAAGAAATTTATGAAGGAGATTCATTTTGCCGGTAGACATAACGAAGACGCCAATAGACATATCATAAATTTCTTTGAATTATGTGAAACAGGGAAGGTGGATGGTTTGTCTGAGGAAGGCAAGAGAATGAAACTGTTCCCATTTTCATTGACAGATGATGCAAAGGAGTGGCTTCATTCCTTTCCTGTTGACAGCATCACCACATGGGATGATCTTGAAGATAAGTTCTTGGAACAGTACTTTCCCCCAGCTATGTTTGTTAGAAAAAGGCAAGAGATTTCCAGTTACAAACAAAAAGAGGGAGAATCTCTCCGTGACACTTACAGGAGATTCAGAAACTTACTTGCAGGATGTCCTAATCATGCTTATGACGATACTGCCCAAATGCAAATATTCTGCAATGATTTGAGACCGAGCACTAGAATTATGTTGGATTCCACAGCAGGTGGTTCTTTGAATTACAAGACTGCAACAGAAGCACGAAAGATTATTAAGATCATGTCATCAAATGAACAAATGATGTTGTATGATAGAGGTGGTGGATCAACAAGTGGTGTATTGGAGTTGAATGTTATGGATGGATTGGTCCCAGACAGGGTATTCTCAAAACAGATAGAAGATGTTATTGCCACAGAGATAAAGAAAGGAATATCAGCTCTAAATATACAACCCTCGGTAGCCCCTGTCAAATTACTAAGACAGACTAGCTGTAACCTTTGTGGAGGAGCACATAAAACTGGAGCATGTGAAACACTGGATGACAATGAGTTAGAAGAACTAGAACACGTGAATCTTGTTAGTAATAACGGGAGGCAGAATAATCCATACTCTAATATGTACAATCCTGTTTGGAGAAATCATCCAAATTTTTCTTGGAGAGATCAGCAAGGTGGTTCTCAGGGTCAACAAGGAGCTCAAACGAACCAATTTCCACCTAGAAAGGCTGCTTGGGAAAGTGGTATGGAGAAATTAGTGACAACCACAAATTCTTTCATTGAAGAGTCAAGAGCCATCCAGAAAAATCACTCTGCATCCATAAAGAATCTGGAAACTCAAGTGGGTCAAATTTCTCAACAAATGGCACAAAGAACGACTGAAAATTTGCCTAGTGACACGGTTCCGAATCCACGAAAATTTGCCTAGTGACTGAAAATTTGCCTAGTGACACTGTCAATGCCGTGACAACAAGGAGTGGCAAGGTAAGTGAAAAAGTACCGCTTAAAGTCAAACAATGTGTAAGTACTTCAAGCTCGACCCACCTAGAAGAAATAGTCACACCGACCTTAGTGGAGGAGCACACCACTCTTGAAAAGGATGAAGAACCTGTGGTACAAAAAAGGGAACCACTGCCTAAATCAGAAATTCGACTTCCGTTTCCTCAAAGGTTAAAAAAGGAAGAAACAGAAAAACAATTCGGTAAGTTCCTTGATGTTTTTAAAAAATTACAAATTAACATTCCTTTTGCAGAGGCACTAGAATAGATGCCAACATACGCCAAGTTCATGAAGGAGATTGAATTTGGAAACTCAAATGGGTCAACTTGCTCAACAAATGGCACAAAGAACGACTGGACATTTGCCTAGTGACACAGTTACGAATCCACGAAATTATGTCAATGCCGTGACAACAAGGAGTGGCAAGGTAAGTGAACAAGTACCACTTAAAGTCAAACAAAGTGTAAGCACTTCAAGCTCGACCCACTCAGAAGAAACAGTCACACCGACCTTAGTGGAAGAGCACACCACTCTTGAAAAGGAGGAAGAACATGTGGTACAAAAAAGGGAACCACTGCCAAAACCAGAAATTCGACTTCCGTTTCCTCAAAGGTTAAAAAAGGAAGAAACAGAAAAACAATTCGGTAAGTTCCTTGATGTTTGTAAAAAATTACAAATTAACATTCCTTTTGCAGAGGCACTAGAATAGATGCCAACATACGCCAAGTTCATGAAGGAGATTCTATCGAAGAAAAGAAAAATCGACGGTGAAACAGTGATGCTAACCGCAGAATGTAGTGCTATACTACAGACAAAACTGCCGCCGAAGCTCAAGGATCCTGGACGCTTCTCAGTCCCGTGTGCCATTGGAAATAGAACTTTTGGGAAGGCTCTGTGTGATCTTGGGGAAAGTGTAAGTCTTATGCCCCTTTCCATATACAAAAAACTAGGCATTGGAAAAGTCAAAGACACACAGCTGATGCTACAATTTGCGGATCGCTCAATGAAACACCCCTATGGAGTGGTGGAAGATGTGTTGGTTAAAGTGGATAAGTTCATTTTTCCAGTGGATTTCGTGGTACTAGACATGGAGGAAGACAATGACATTCCTTTGATTTTGGGGAGACCGTTCTTAGCAACAGGGCGAGCTATGATTGATGTAGCAGATGGCACCTTAACCTTTAAGGTAAATGAGGAAACAGTCACATTCAATATTTTAAAAGCCATGGAGCATTCAAACGAAAGAGAAGGGTGCAACCGAATTGAGATTTTTAATTCGATAGTCGATGAAGAAGGTGAACATCAAGGACACATTATGCCATTAGAAAGAGT
>NC_021164.2:15384441-15385050 GCF_000331145.2 Cicer arietinum | reverse complement strand
CTCCATTATCATCAAAGGTCAGTCTCCTTTTCTTCATTATCACTCTCCAAACCCTCCTCCAATATCTCAAGTAAGTTTTCCTCTCCTATCCAACATTCTTTCATCCTCAAGTAAGTTTCCCCCAATTTCTAATATCAACTCTTTCTTGTTCAATGATGCATCTGGGTTCCTTAATTGTTCATACATGCATGTCGAATTTATGTTAGTATTAGGAATTGTTCATACATGCATGTTGATTTTCTGAGATTGAATAGGTGTTAATGTTGCCCATATGTGAGTTGTTCATGTGTTTTATGACTGCAACCCAACTGTTTGTTAAAATTACACAACCACTTTTGCACCTAAATTCCCACAAAACATGAGTGCACTCCAACTGTTTGTTAAAATGACACAACCACTTTTGCACCTTAAGGACCACGAAATTTGTATTGCACTCCAACTGATCGTTAAAATGCCATTCAATGCATACGCACTATTATCATGTACAAGTTTGTTGGACTAACCCAGGGCCACTTAAGTTGTTATTTTTCTAAAGGGGACCATGCTTAAATTAATTATCTCTAACTTGAAATATTTTGAACTATGAGTATGAATACTTGTTTTGTAGTA
>NC_021164.2:15382782-15383738 GCF_000331145.2 Cicer arietinum | reverse complement strand
CAGATGCTGAGCGCTTGGAGCGCGCCCAAGCGCGCCTGAAGCGCTTTTTCCAGCATCTGCTACTGCCCAAACGCGCCTGGAGTGCGCGACGCGCACCAGCTACCATAAAAACGCAGATTTTTACTGTTTTAGGGATCTTTTTCACTCTTGGGAAGTTGGGAGTTCAACCATAATAATATGATTTATTATCATTCAAAATATTATTTAATGATTTCTAACGACAACTTAGATGATAAAAGAGTAGTGGAGATGATTGAAGTCACGGCCTTGGGTTGCGACATGCAATTTCGGTGGACAGACAATTCAAATTGTGTTGGTCGTCATAGATTTCGTCAACTCAATCTGAGACATGTATATGCGACAATCGAGGTAAACGTGTGTCGCATGGTGGCTTCCGACATTTGGTGTGCTACCTCGAAGTTACTTAGAAATTTCTCACCCGAATACCTCTAAGGTCTAACAATCTTGCCTAAAGGCTCAACATCAGACCACTACAATCATGCTCATTCAGTTGTACTTTTCGAAAATCACTAGCGTTGTCAAGCCCTACCTACATGATGACAAAATAATCACCACTTCACAAATTCTCAATATTTATTATCTTTTCTCGTAGGCCTATGATACTCCATTAAGACTGTCATCTCAAACACAAATTTAAATTACCATTATTTCATCGACTATGAAGTTACTTCAATATTCTCATCACATAAACTTATTACAAATTTATAACCTCACAATTATTAATCATACATCATCACCATCAGCTAAAATTATCACAATGCATCCATATTTTATTATCACATCACATAAACTCATTTAATCAAACATATACATAAAATTCATTCAACACTCAATATCATCATAATATTAAATACCACACAGTTAAAGAAAATAAATCAATCAACACCTTACAAGTATTTCTATTATATATTTTAATCTCAAAATTTCTAAATTTG
>NC_021164.2:15376594-15380038 GCF_000331145.2 Cicer arietinum | reverse complement strand
ACCAAATGTTTCATCCACAGAACACTAAAGTGAATAGAATATCGAATTTACAAAAGTGGAAGAGGATATAAGAGAGACATATAAAGATAATAGAAAATTAGAAGTGATATCAAATTAAACATTTACAATAAATCAAAAAATAACAATAAGTAAGCGAATCTCATATTTATGAAGAAATTAAAATATAATATTATTAATTTGAAACGGGCGAGTTCGGGTGTCCGTGGTTCAAGAATTCTGAACCGAACCCGTCCATTATAAACCACACAAACCCGTTTTTGTTGACCCGCTTACCCGGAAACCCGATCTTGCCCACCCGTTACAGAAATTGGGCCGCGGACGGTTCAGTTTATTTTGGGCCTCAGTTTTTTGTCCAGCCCTAGTACATACCACTGACACACATTATATTGTTCGTTTTCGACATCAAAATAAAAATAGTAAAAGTAAAACATAAAATAAATCAGGAGACTAATAGGTTTCACCCATATGTGTGACGAGTTTAAGGGTTAATATCATAATAAGAAAAACGGCAGCGCTTGGACGAAGAAGAAACAAACTAGGCTATCGTTTGCCACCAGTGATCGAAACTATTCCAGAAAAGGTTTTCTGTTTTCGTCCAAATTTCAGTATGTTGTTTTACTAATTTAGCTAGTCAATTAAACACAATTTTCCATATTTTTAACAACCCCAATTTATCTCTAGAATATCAGACTTCTCTGTTTGTAGAATTCATTATTTTGCATCGTTCTCCTTCACCATAAGTCCGATTTGAGTGAAACCAACCCCAAAACGATTGCATGAAAAGTGGTTATATTATCCACTGACCTTCAAAATTTATTTTGATGTTTACCCATTAATTGTCGAGTTAGATCGATTGAAGGACAAAGAGTCAAAGAACAAAGACTGTGTGCTCATGGAATCGTATTCATGTGTGAAAGCGTCGAAATAAGGTAAGGGATGAGAAAATGTTTGAATTCATGAGTATAATATATTGTGAGATAAACGGGAAAACCATATTTCCCAACGATTCATTCGGGGCTCGCTACATACCGCAGTAGCCCTTTGAGTGATATATTAATTAATGTGCAAAATGGAAATTGTGAGATTAAAATATGGAACAGAAATACTTATAAGGTGTTGATTGATTCGTATAATGTGTGGTATTTAATATTATTGTGATATTTGATTTAATTTCGTTAAATGTTGGGCATTTGATATTATTATTCGATATTTGATTTATTATCGTTAAATGTGTGATATTTAATATTATTGTGATATTGGATGTCGAATGAATTTTATGTATATGTTTGATTAGCCAGGTTTACATGGTATGATAATAAAAGGTGGATGCATTTTAATAAGTTTATGTGATTATGATGATGTATAATTAATAATAATGATGTTATAAATTTTTGGTAAGTCTGTACGATGATGTATGATTGTTGTTATAAGATTGTGATGAGTTTATGTGATGACGTGCGATAAATAATAGTGATGTTATAAATTATGATGAGAATATTGAAGTAACTCCATAGTTGATGAAATAATTGTGATTCCAATTTGTGTTTGAGATGATGGCCTTAATTAATGGAGTACCACATACCAACGAGGGGTGAAAATAAATTTTGAGATTTTGTGAAGTGGAGATTATTTTGTCATCATATAGGTAGGGCCTGACAACCCTAGTGATTCCGGGGAAGTACAACTGAATGAGCCTGATCGTGGGAGTCTGTTGTTGAGCCTTAAGGCAAGATTGTTAGACCTTGGTGATATTCGGGTGGGAAATTCCTAAGTGACTTGGAGGTAGCACTCTAAATGTCGGGAGCTATCATGCAACACACGTTTATCTCGACTTTCGCGTATATGTGTCTTGGGTTTAGGTGAGGGGATCTATACGGATATGGCCAATTTGAATTGTCCGCCCACCGGGATGGTGGCATAGTATCAAGCCTCCTAACCAAGTACTTCAGAGTTTGAATGGTACCACATTGTGAAGTAAAGTCTAAGCTCATGCATAACATTGCATTTCTTTGTGATTGTTTTGTTGTGATTGATGTGTTTCTCAAGTAATAATAATTAGTCTTAGATGATTTGATGCATATTATAATGAGATAATTATTTTACTTGAGTGACTTTGATGTTTTAATATGATACAATGTACTTAAATATTTTGATATATCGTAATGTGATTATGATACGGTCTATTATGATTGTTTGCATGTTCTTCTTACTTATATTATATTATTAACATGATTTCAAAACTCACGTCCTTCGTTGTTTATGTTTGACTGGTTTGGTCATGCGTTTGCAAAATCACAGTTGTTACAGGTTAATGAGTTTTGAAGTTCAAGTTTGGATGGAACCTGGCTCTGATAGGGGATACCGGGAATAAGAGTTGTAATTTGTATTTTACTTATTTAGTTTGAAACCACTTTTGTATGAAAAACTTATAAGTACTAGTAAGTTTTTAGAATTAAATCAAGTAATTATACTTAAATCAAGCTTATTGAGATTATACTACTTTATAGGAGTAAAAAAGTTTAGAGTGTTCCTTTTTATTTTTGAGAAATGTGATATCTTAAATTAAAAATAAAAGTTTTTATTTTCTTAGAAACAAATTTTTATTTGTTTCCTGCAAATTTTATAGTAAAATAATATAAATTACTATATATATAATTTTGAGGTTTAGGGTGTCACAAGAAGTACCCAACAATAAGAGGCGCGTATAAATAGTCAAAATATATTTTAGGATAAGCAAGCAAGAGAGAAATACGTACTCTCAATTCAGAAGAAGTTGATGAAATTTTATATATACCCTCAATCCATAATAATGTGGTAATGTGAAAAATATTGGGCTAACATTATGAAATAATAATGTGATGTTATGAAATCATAATGTGAAATTAATTTATAAAATTTTGAATAGATGTTACGAAATAATATATAAATAAGAGATATAGTATAAGATATTGGATGATGTATAGAATTTGTGGAAAAACTATTTAGAAACTTAGTAGAGAAAACTCTCTAGGAAGACAAACACGTATTGAATATTTAAAAATAATAAGTAATTATATTAAATATGAGTTTAAATATCTATAAAAAAAGTATTCTTATTTAGTATATAAGAGACTTCATATATAACTACCTTAATAGAGAAACTTAAACGAAAAAAATTCTTAAACCTAGAAGTTTAGACAGTGCCAACAACTTTTCTTTGGTCCAATAATAGTAAAAAACTATTGTTAAGTTAAAAGAAGTCTATTAAACTCGGTGTTGAAATTGATAGATGTTTTTTGGCCTTTGATAACAATGCAAGAAAAGGCATAAATAAATCATTTTCACAACCATGTTAGCCGGAAGCGCTATTAATAAAATCTTCCCTCAGACCATCAAAGCCAGGTAGTAAAAACTTTTTCTCCTTCTTTGCAATTTTCACATTTT
>NC_021164.2:15374366-15375671 GCF_000331145.2 Cicer arietinum | reverse complement strand
CAAATCATGTAAGAGAAATTATTATCGCACACAATAGCTATTAATCACAGTAGAACAATTACAAGAAAATGCAATACTATGCATGAGCTTATACTCTACTTCACAATGTGGTACAATACTAACTCTGAAGTACTTGGTTAGGAGGCTTGATACGTTGTCACCATCCCGGTGGACGGAAAATTCTAATTGGCTCTCTCCTCACAGATTCCCTCAACTCAACCCGAGACATGTATATGCGACAATCGAGGTAAACGTGTGTTGTATGGTGGCTTCCGACATTTGGAGAGCTACCTCCAAGTCACCTACGAAATCTCAACCCGAATACCTCCAAGGTATAACAATCTTGCCTTAAGGCTCAACAGCAGACCGCCACAATCAGGCTCAATATATATTTCCCCAAAATCACTAGGCTTGTTAGACCCTACCTATATGATGACAAAATAATATCCACTTCAAAAACTCTCAATATATATTTTCTCCAATCTTTGGCCTATGATACTCCATTACGACCTTCATCTCAAACATAAATTGGAATCACCATTATTTCATTAATTATGGGGATACGTCATTATTTTGAATACAAATTTATAACATCACTATCATAAATCACACATCACCATCATTCCATAAATTCATCACAAATTTATAGCATTCTATCATCAATCATAACTCATCACATAAACTTATCACAAATTTATAAAATCACAATTGTTAATCATACATAATCATCATCACATAAAATTATCATAACGTATTCATCTTTTATTGTCACATCACAAAAATTCATCTAATCAAACATATACATAAAATTAATTCGATACTCAATATCACAATAATATCAAATACCACACATTTAAAGAAATAAAATTAATCAACACCTTACAAATATTTATATTCTATATTTTAATCTCACAATTTTCATATTTGCACATTAATTAATTTATCATTCGAATGACAACTGCCATATGTAGCGAGCCCCGAATGAATCATTGGGAAATACTATCATCTCACAATGTATTATACTCATGAAATCACAAAATTGTCGAGACAATAAATTATGCATAGCATAAAAATAAACGTTAAATAATTAATAACATTTGTAGGAGCAAAATTGGAGTCAAAACAACAAGAAAAACTGCAGAAAAAGTCTCACCGACTCATCGGAGCACCAGAAGGGTATGACGTCAACTTCACCGAAAATGCAATTGAGCATTAGAAGGGTTTGCTGCAATTTGACTGTCATTAGATTGATTTTTTTTATATATATTTTTTTAATTGCCTAAAAAGGGTGCAGATAGCAAATGT
>NC_021164.2:15370559-15373217 GCF_000331145.2 Cicer arietinum | reverse complement strand
TAACTAATACATACGAGATGTGTTTTTCTGAAATACAAATTGATTGGAATAACAATAAAACTTAGGTTCAAACTTTTAGTGTTTCCTTTCACTTGGTGGTGGATGGTAGGGTTTGCAACAAGGGGGATTAGTACATATCATTGGCACACATTCTAATGAACGTCTTCCACAACAAGGTGGTAAACTTGCTTGTACATTGCCAATATGAGCACACACAATAGCAACCAAAATTATTACAAACTTCAAGAACATCTTCATTATAGTTTTCATTTAATAACCGAGCTTGGTTGGCAAAGAAAAGCAATGTTGATACGTTATAGGTAATGGTATGTTAAAACAATGTTAACTTATTTATAGAGAAAAATAAAATTCTCTATAGTGTGATCTACAAAATCCTCCCTAAATAAATATTATTAAATCATGATAAATATAAATCATATGATTTTGAGAAAAAAATAAAAAATTTATTTTATATGAGACACATATCTTGCTTCAGTAACTAAATAAACATTTATATTAATGAGATCCGTGTTATCAGGAAAATAATTGTCAATAATATATATAATCTAAATTTTAATATCTGTTATAACTGTTCAATGAATTTTAAAATTTTCCTAATTTAAGACATGTACACCGTCCGTCACGCAATTTTTTTTTGTCTAAAAAAACATCCTAATTTATAAGATTGTACATAAAAATTTACAACAACAAAATTTACATCTACAATATATTTATGTTAACTTTATAATTCTGTTTGTTTCTATTTATAATTAATTGTACTAACATGACTTGAATAACTTTAAGAAGTTATAAAACCATTAAACGTGAGGTGTCATTACCAAAAATAATTTTTGGGTATTATTTTCAAATTAATGATAATGATAAAAATATATTCCTACTTTTGTTACGTAGAAAATATAAGTAAATGAACTAATGAATATAAAAATATTCCAACTTGTATAACATAAATTGACCATATTCAAAGTTCAAACGAAAGTAGTTCTCAATAGAAGGTTGAAATAATATGATTTATTATCATGCAATATATTATTTAAAGATTTCTAACGATAACTTAGATGATAAAAGAGTAGTGGAGATGATTGAAGTCATGGCCTTGGGTTGCAACATGCTATTTCGGTGGACAGACAATTCAAATTGTGTCGGTCCTCATAGATTTCGTCAACTCAATCTGAGACATGTATATGCGACAATCGAGGTAAACGTGTGTCGCATGGTGGCTTCCGACATTTGGAGTGCTACCTCGAAGTCACTTAGAAATTTCTCACCCGAATACCTCTAAGGTCTGACAATCTTGCCTAAAGGCTCAACAACAGACCACTATGATCATGCTCATTCAGTTGTACTTTTCGAAAATCACTAGGGTTGTCAAGTGATGACTCTTCATCATATGCATATTTTCCCACTATTTTAGTCTTATTTATCCTCAATCATTAGTTAAATTAAGGATTGATTTGATATATTTTGTTGATGTTTGTTCTTTGAGTTAATAAAATGTTTTGTGTTTTGTTTAAGTAGGATTTATTTGCTTTAGATGTCCAATTGGAGTCAAACCAAGTGCAAATGAAAGCTAAGATCCATAACTACAACTTTTATGAAGACATCAAAACCAAATTCAGACTCGAAAGAGGAGACAAATGCAATATACGTCGGACAGCAGATGCTGAGCGCGCCCAAGCGCACCTGAAGCGCTTTTACCAGCATCTGTTACTGCCCAAACGCGCCTGGAGCGCGTTTTCTGCGTCTGGGGCGCGCGACGCGCACCAGCAACCATAAAAATGCAGATTTTTACTGTTTTAGGGATCTTTTTCACTCTTGGGAAGTTGGGAGACTTGTGCCCTAGCATAGAAACTAAAAGACGGTCGTTTCTAACATCATTGGAGCAGTTTTATCAAGAATCATTCATGAATCCTTCTTGTAATTCTTCTCTAATCTTTATCTCTTTTATTTCTGTCATGAGTAACTAAACCCTATTTGTTAGGGATGAGTGTAACAAGATGAAACCCTTATTTTTATGATTTGATTTCTAGTTATATGAATGAGTTTATTGAATTATTTTTCTCATCTCTAAGCTTAATGCTTTTTATTGCTTGATCAACATTAAAATGTTCTATGATTTGTATTTTGAAACGGAAGTGGACTTTACGAATGCTTGAGATGAGAAATTCATGAATTTGTAGTCTAGACATAGGTGCAGGTCATGAAACCAATTAAATTAGTTGCAAAGCAATAATTTACAAGAGAATTTATATACGGTAATGCTTAATTCTAATCTTAAATCAACTAAGGAATTAGGGATTACTTTGGAATTAAAGGTGCTGTCACTAAGACATTAGGGCAAGAATAATAAAGAGAATTCGGTAATAATTCAATAAAGGAATTCAATAACTAGGATCAAATTAGACACCAAGGTTGGATTCGAAGTGAAACTCATCCCTGACATTTTTCTCAATTTATAAAAGATCAATTTTACTACTGCTGTCAATTTTAAATATTATTTCAATCAACTTGGGAACCTTTTGTTCAATTTTAGTAACTAAATATAATTCAATAGTAAAACGCAATCCTTGAGTTCGAAACTCGGTACTACCGTTTTATTATTACTTGCAACGATTCAGTACACTTGCTGAAACACTATCA
>NC_021164.2:15365811-15369145 GCF_000331145.2 Cicer arietinum | reverse complement strand
AAATGCTGCTTGGGAGAGTGCCATGGAGAAATTAGTGACAATCACAAATTCTTTCATTGAAGAGTCAAGAGCCATCCAGAAAAATCACTCTGCATCAATAAAAAATCTTGAGACTCAAATGGGTCAACTTGCTCAACAAATGGCACAAAGAACGACTGGATATTTGCCTAGTGACACAGTTACGAATCCACGAAATTATGTCAATGCCGTGACAACAAGGAGTGGCAAGGTAAGTGAACAAGTACCACTTAAAGTCAAACAAAGTGTAAGCACTTCAAGCTCGACCCACTCAGAAGAAACAGTCACACCGACCTTAGTGGAAGAGCACACCACTCTTGAAAAGGAGGAAGAACATGTGGTACAAAAAAGGGAACCACTGCCAAAACCAGAAATTCGACTTCCGTTTCCTCAAAGGTTAAAAAAGGAAGAAACAGAAAAACAATTCGGTAAGTTCCTTGATGTTTTTAAAAAATTACAAATTAACATTCCTTTTGCAGAGGCACTAGAACAGATGCCAACATACGCCAAGTTCATGAAGGAGATTCTGTCGAAGAAAAGAAAAATCGGTGGTGAAACAGTGATGCTAACCGAAGCATGTAGTGCTATACTACAGAGAAAACTTCCGCCGAAGCTCAAGGATCCTGGAAGCTTCTCAATCCCGTGTGCCATTGGAAATAGAACTTTTGGGAAGGCTCTGTGTGATCTTGGGGCTAGTGTAAGTCTTATGCCCCTTTCCATATACAAAAAACTGGGCATTGGAAAAGTCAAAGACACACAGCTGATGCTACAATTTGCGGATCGCTCAATGAAACACCCTTATGGAGTGGTGGAAGATGTGTTGGTTAAAGTGGATAAGTTCATTTTTCCAGTGGATTTCGTGGTACTAGACATGGAGGAAGACAATGACATTCCTTTGATTTTGGGGAGACCGTTCTTAGCAACAGGGCGAGCTATGATTGATGTACCAGATGGCACCTTAACCTTTAAGGTAAATGAGGAAATAGTTACATTCAATATTTTAAAAGCCATGGAGCATTCAAACGAAAGGGAAGGGTGCAACCGAATTGAGATTTTTAATTCGATAGTCGATGAAGAATGTGAACATCAAGGACACATTATGCCATTAGAAAGAGTGGTATGCCTACCCCAAGATGTTGTTAAAGAAAGTAAAGATCCGAAGGTGAAAGAGGTTTTAGCCATGTTAGAAGCATCACCATCTTACTCCCCCCGTTTCCCCACTACACGGGAGGGGTTGAAAAGGAATGAAGATGAATATGTAGAGAAAAAGAAAGATACGCCATCGGCTGCACTCAAGCAATTGCCACCTCACTTGAAATATGTATCTCTTGGTGAGAAGGATGATGTGTTCTTCCTGTCATATATACCACCTTAACAATAGTTGAGACGTCAAGCTAATGACTTTAAAGAATCGCTTATTAGGAGGCAACCCAATTTTATATCCTTTGCACCGTATTTATTTATTGCATTTCAGAATTATTTTACTCCATTTAGTTCCAATTATAGTCTCTAATTTCTAGTTTACTTAGTTTTGATGTTTGGTATGAGCAAGGAATCAAAAAGATGCGTTGAGAAGCGATTGTACAGCTCCAAATGACCGAACACGCGCCCAAGCGTGCCCAAGCGCGTCTGAAGCTCTTTTTCCAGGTGTTGCCACTGTAACCACGCGCCTGAAGCGCGCCCAAGCTCGCCTGAAGCGCTTTTCACGGCTAAGTTTTAAAACCCCCGTCTTCTCACATTCCAAACCTCCTCCATTATCATCAAAGGCCAGTCTCCTTTTCTTCATTATCACTCTCCAAACCCTCCTCCAATATCTCAAGTAAGTTTTCCTCTCCTATCCAACATTCTTTCATCCTCAAGTAAGTTTCCCCCAATTTCTAATATCAACTCTTTCTTGTTCATCGATGCATCTGGGTTCCTTAATTGTTCATACATGCATGTCGAATTTATGTTAGTATTAGGAATTGTTCATACATGCATGTTTATTTTCTGAGATTGAATAGGTGTTAATGTTGCATATATGTGAGTTGTTCATATGTTTTATGACTGCAATCCAACTGTTTGTTAAAATGACACAACCACTTTTGCACCTTAAGGACCACGAAATTTGTACTGCACTCCAACTTTTCGTTAAAATGCCATTCAATGCATACGCACTATTATCATGTACAATTTTGTTGGACTAACCCAGGGCCACTTAAGTTGTTATTTTTCTAAAGGGGACCATGCTTAAATTAATTATCTCTAACTTGAAATATTTTGAACTATGAGTATGAACACTTGTTTTGCAGGACCTAATGGCAACCCAACAAAAAAGCAAAACAAAATAAGGTCGCAAGTACATCCTTCGCTCAACAGACAGCAGGAGGCATGTTTTATGATGATCTATTTGCACCTCACCAGTATACTGGCGACCATAGCGGAACAGGAACGGATGATCTAAACGAGAATCCTTGAACTATTAAACTGAGATAAGTTTTCTTTCCTTTTTTTTTTCCTTCTGTTGTTTGTCCTGTTTCTTTCTGTTTTCTTTGTTTAATGTCAGTATATTGTTACTTTCTTTTCTTTATGTTCTTTTTTTTTCCTTTCACTAAATGTGTACTATAATGAAACAGTTGTACTGACTTGCACTTAATCTTAAAATTTCTGTTTGTGATTTCGCAAGTTAAATTTCATTTCTTAGATTATGTTATTGCTCAAGTCGACAAGTCTTCCTAATGCATGCATTCTTGATTACTAAATGGTTGTAGAAGCCTAATATGCCATCAATTTTTCAAAAATACAATTTTAACTTTTCAGAAGCATGTTGGCTTTATTTTGATTGTTCATACTCTCTTTTATTATCCTAGCTGTGAGCTTTTGAGCCTAAACACTTAAATTATTTGTTGTGTGATTATCCAGACATGTGTTATCCCTCTAGAACTTGCACTAATTTTGACTTGCATCACTTGTAATTTATGCATACATTGAGGCAATTTTATTGGTCGTTTGAGCCTTTCTAACTACCCGATGAAAATTTTACCCTTTGCTAGCCCCTTTGAGCCTTCCCCTTTTATTTTGGTTACTAGCCACATTACAAGCAAAACACCCGACTTTTATTAAATCACCTTAGTTGGAGTTAGGTAGAAAAAAATTATTGTCTTGATAAAATTCTAAGTTTGGGGTTGCTCATGGGATAGCAACTTTTTAAGTTTGGGGTGGTGATTCTCAGAAAAAGAAAATAAAAAAAAAGAAGAAAAGAAGAAAAAGAAAAAGAAAGAAGAAAGAAGAAAAAAAAATCAATTTGTGTACTTTGGTAAATAATATCTTCTTGGTT
>NC_021164.2:15364730-15365692 GCF_000331145.2 Cicer arietinum | reverse complement strand
CCTTACCTAAGCCTCAATTACAACCCGAAAGTCTCCAAAAATGTATGTGTTTACTACATTGTGATTGCTAACCAGAATTTTTTCAAGTCTATGGTAGCGTGATGCATGTTCTAGGATTTGAGCGATAAATTCATAACCCTTTCTAAACAGTTGAGAGAAATTTTGGTGAGATTGTGTGAAGCGAGAGTTGAATTTGATGAATGAATGCCAACGTGTACAAATCTTGTTGTCTTTTTGTTCTTTATGCAAACAACCATAGAGCATGATGAATGTTTTGCAGTAGCAAGAACTTTGAAATTGAGTTTGATTTAATATGAGAAATTGAATTTAAATGTGCATTTAACTGGACCAAATCTGAAATTAATTGTTGCTTGGGGACAAGCAATAGATTAAGTTTGGGGTTGTGATGACTCTTCATCATATGCATATTTTCCCACTATTTTAGTCTTATTTATCCTCAATCATTAGTTAAATTAAGGATTTATTTGATATATTTTGTTGATTTTTGTTCTTTGAGTTAATAAAATGTTTTTTGTTTTTATTTCATTGATTAAGTAGGAATTTTTCGTAATTTTACATTGTGTTTTGTTTTAGTGCAGTGCTGAATTTTGGTGAGAAATCAACATGACATATGTAGATTATTTCAGCCATATATGGAGTTGTAGATGTCCAATTGGAGTCAAACACAGTGCAAAACCAAATTCAGACTCGAAAGAGGAGACAAATACAATATACGCCGGACAGCAGATGCTTAGCGCTTGGAGCGCGCCCAAGTGCGCCTGAAGCGCTTTTTCCAGCATCTGCTACTGCCCAAACGCGCCTGGAGCGCGTTTTACGCGTCTGGGGCGCGCGACGCGCACCAGCAACCATAAAAACGCAGATTTTTACTGTTTTAGGGATCTTTTTCACTATTGGGAAGTTGGGAGACTTGTGCCCTAGCATAGAAACTCAAACACGACCGT
>NC_021164.2:15362039-15363615 GCF_000331145.2 Cicer arietinum | reverse complement strand
TTATTTCTCGTTTGGTCTAATATGTACAAGATTAATGCATCATAGAAAACACTCATATAAAAAAAAATTAATCCTAAAATTAATCAATATATATTCTAAAAGGATTTGAACACCAAATTAGTTATTTAAAAATTATATTACATTAATAAAATAGTTTATTATAAAATTTGTGGTGTTACATATTAAATGACAAGACTAGCAACGTATCGCAAGTATTAAATAACAACAAGTTATAAGTCTAAAAGATACCTAATCATAGCAATAAATCAATTTATCTAATCTCATAGTTAAGTGATGACTCTTCATCATATGCATATTTTTTCATTGTTTTTAGTCTTATCTATCTGTGATTATTAGTTAATTTGAAGAGTTAATTTATATATCTTGTTGATTCTAGTTCTTTGAGTTAATAAATAGTCTATGTTCTTATTCCTTTGATTACGGAGAAAATTTTCATAGTTTTACGTTGTTTTTATGTTTTAGTGTAGTGCTGAATTTTGGTGAGAAATCAACATGATCTATGTGGAGTATTTCAGCCATATCTGGAGTTGTATATGTCCAATTTTTGTCAAACCAAGTGCAAATCAAATCTAATATCCATAGTTACAACGTTCAAGAAAACACAAGAATCCAAACCAGACTCAAATGAGGAAAAAATGTAGAAAACATCAAATAGAAGAAGTTGTGCGTCTGAAGTTCAACAGCTGAGCCTGGGGCGCATTTATGCATTGGTGAAACTGTCAATTTGCACCTGAAGTGCAACAGCTGCGCCTGGAGCGCATTTCCACACTGATGAATCTATCAATTCGCGGGTGAAGCGCAACAGCTGCCCTGAGGAGAGTGATGCAAATTAGAACTCATCAAAACACGTTTTTACCAATTTTTAGGAATCTTTTTTACTATTGTGAAGTTTGGAGACTTGTAATCTAGCAGAGAAACTCAAAGATGACTGTTTCTAACACCATTGGAGTATTTTTATCAAGAATCGTTTATGAATCTTTCTTGTAATTCTTCTTTAATCTCTATCTTTTATCTCTTTGTCATGAGTAACTAAACCTTATTTGTTAGGGATGAGTGTAACAAGAGGAAACCCTTATTTTTCTAATTTAATTTCTAGTTATATGAATGAGTTTATTAAATTATATTTCTCATAGTTGTTCTTAATGCTTTTTATTGCTTGATCAGCTTTAAAATGTTCTACGATTCATATTTTGAAACGAAATTGGACTTTACGAATGCTTGAGATGAGAAATTCATATATTGTAGTATAGGAATAGATGCATCTCTTGATGTCGATTAAATTTGTTGCAAAGGCAGCAGTTTAAAAAGAGAATTCTAGTATTGTGAAGCTTAATTTTAATCTTAAATACACTAAGGAATTAGGGGGTACTTTGGAATTAAGGGTTTTGTCACTTAGACATTAGAGCAAGAATAATAAAGAGAATTCGATAATAATTCAATAAAGGAATTTAGTAGCTAGGATTAAATTAGAAACCAAGGTTGGATTCAAAGGGAAACTCATCATTGACATTTTTCTTGTAATAAAGAATCAATTTTATTACTCTTTTTTCTTTCA
>NC_021164.2:15358181-15361539 GCF_000331145.2 Cicer arietinum | reverse complement strand
AATTTTACATTGTGTTTTGTTTTAGTGCAGTGCTGAATTTTGGTGAGAAATCAACATGACATAAGTAGATTATTTCAGCCATATATGGAGTTGTAGATGTCCAATTGGAGTCAAACAAAGTGCCAATGAAAGCTAAGATCCATAGCTACAACACTTATGAAGACATCAAAACTAAATTCAGACTCGAAAAAGGAGAAAAATGCAATATACGCCGGACAGCAGATGCTGAGCGCTTGGAGCGCGCCCAAGCGCGTTTGAAGCGCTTTTTCCAGCATCTGCTACTGCCCAAACGCGCCTGGAGCGCGCGACACGCACCAGCAACCATAAAAATGCAGATTTTTACTGTTTTAGGGATCTTTTTCACTCTTGGGAAGTTGGGAGTTCAACCATAATAATATGATTTATTATCATTCAAAATATTATTTAAAGATTTCTAACGACAACTTAGATGATAAAAGAGTAGTGGAGATGATTGAAGTCACGGCCTTGGGTTGCAACATGCAATTTCGGTGGACAGACAATTCAAATTGTGTTGGTCGTCATAGATTTCGTCAACTCAATCTGAGACACGTATATGCGACAATCGAGGTAAACGTGTGTCGCATGGTGGCTTCCGACATTTGGAGTTCTACCTCGAAGTCACTTAGAAATTTCTCACCCGAATACTTCTAAGGTCTAACAATCTTGCCTAAAGGCTCAAAATAACGTGTGTCGCATGGTGTACTTTTCGAAAATCACTAGCGTTGTCAAGCCCTACCTACATGATGACAAAATAATCACCACTTCACAAATTCTCAATATTTATTATCTTCCCTCGTAGGCCTATGATACTCCATTAAGACCGTCATCTCAAACACAAATTTAAATTACCATTATTTCATCGACTATGAAGTTACTTCAATATTCTCATCACATAAACTTATTACAAATTTATAACCTCACTATTATTAATCATACATCATCATCATCAGATAAAATTATCACAATGCATCCCTATTTTATTATCACATCACATAAACTCATTTAATCAAACATATACATAAAATTCATTCAACACTCAATATCATCATAATATTAAATACCACAAAAATAAAGAAAATAAATCAATCAACACCTTACAAGTATTTCTATTATATATTTTAATCTCAAAATTTCTAAATTTGTACATCAATTAATTTATTCTTTAAAGGGCTACTTCGGTACGTAGCGAACCCGGGATGGATCGTTGGGAAATACGGTTTTTCCTTTTATTGCACAATATATTATACTCATGAAATCAAACTCTTTACCTTATTTCGACGCTTTTGCACACGAATACGATTCAACGAGCAAACAATATTTGTTTTTTGACTTTTTGTCCTTCAATCGATCTAACTCGACACTTTATGAGTAAACGTCAAAAATAAATTATAAGAAAACACTCGTAAAATGAATTTAATACTACTACTACTACTACGACTATCATCATTGTCATTTTTATTATTACTATTATTATTATTATTATTATTATTATTACTATTAATATTATTAATATTATTATTATTATTATTATTATTATTTCTCGTTTGGTCTAATATGTACAAGATTAATGCATCATAGAAAACACCCATATAAAAAAAATTAATCCTAAAATTTATCAATATATATTCTAAAAGGATTTGAACACCAAATTAGTTATTTAAAAATTATATTACATTAATAAAATAGTTTATTATAAAATTTGTGGTGTTACATATTAAATGACAAGACTAGCAACGTATCACAAGTATTAAATAACAACAAGTTATAAGTCTACAAGATACCTAATCATAGCAATAAATCAATTTATCTAATCTCATAGTTAAGTGATGACTCTTCATCATATGCATATTTTTTCATTGTTTTTATTCTTATCTATCTGTGATTATTAGTTAATTTGAAGAGCTAATTTATATATCTTGTTGATTCTAGTTCTTTGAGTTAATAAATAGTCTATGTTCTTATTCCTTTGATTACGTAGGAAATTTTCATAGTTTTACGTTGTTTTTATGTTTTAGTGTAGTGCTGAATTTTGGTGAGAAATCAACATGATCTATGTGGAGTACTTCAGCCATATCTGGAGTTGTACATGTCCAATTTTTGTCAAACCAAGTGTGAATGAAATCTAATATCCATAGTTACAACATTCAAGAAAACACTAGAATCCAATCCAGACTCAAAAGAGGAAAAAATGTAGAAAACATCAAACATAAGAAGTTGTGCGTCTAAAGTGCAATAGCTGAGCCTGCGGCGCATTTATGCATTGGTGAAACTGTCAATTTGCACCTAAAGTGCAATAGCTGCGCCTGGAGTGCATTTCCGCACTGATGAATCTGTCAATTCGCGGGTGAAGCGCAACACCTGCCCTGAGGAGCGTGATGCAAATTAGAACTCATCAAAACACGTTTTTATCACTTTTTATGAATCTTTTTACTATTGTGAAGTTTGGAGACTTGTAATCTAGCAGAGAAACTCAAAGATGACCATTTCTATCACCATTGGAGTATTTTTATCAAGAATCATGCATTTATACATTGGTGAAACTGTCAATTTGCACCTAAAGTGCAACAGCTGCGCTTGGAGCGCATTTCCGCACTGAGGAATCTGTCAATTCGCGGGTGAAGCGCAACACCTGCCCTGAGGAGCGTGATGCAAATTAGAACTCATCAAAACACGTTTTTATCACTTTTTAGGAATCTTTTTACTATTGTGAAGTTTGGAGACTTGTAATCTAGCAGAGAAACTCAAAGATGACCATTTCTATCACCATTGGAGTATTTTTATCAAGAATCATTTATGAATCTTTCTTGTAATTCTTCTTTAATCTCTATCTTTTATCTCTTTGTCATGAGTAACTAAACCTTATTTGTTAGGGATGAGTGTAAAAAGGGGAAACCCTTATTTTTCTAATTTAATTTCTAGTTATATGAATGAGTTTATTAAATTATATTTCTCATATTTGTTCTTAATGCTTTTTATTGCTTGATCAGCTTTAAAATGTTCTACGATTCGTATTTTGAAACGAAATTGGACTTTACGAATGCTTGAGATGAGAAATTCATCATATTGTAGTATAGGAATAGATGCATCTCTTGATGTCGATTAAATTTGTTGCAAAGGCAGCAGTTCAAAAAGATAATTCTAGTATTGTGAAGCTTAATTTTAATCTTAAATACACTTAGGAATTAGGGGGTACTTTGGAATTAAGGGTTTTGTCACTTAGACATTAGTGCAAGAATAATAAAGAGAATTCGATAATAATTCAATAAAGGACTTTAGTAACTAGGATCAAATTAGAAACCAAGGTTGGATTCAAAGTGAAACTCATCATTGACATTTT
>NC_021164.2:15352927-15357006 GCF_000331145.2 Cicer arietinum | reverse complement strand
ATATAAAGATAATAGAAAATTAGAAGTGATATCAAATTAAACATTTACAATAAATCAAAAAATAACAATAAGTAAGCAAATCTCATATTTATGAAGAAATTAAAATATAATATTATTAATTTGAAACGGGCGGGTTCGGGTATCCATGGTTCAAGAATTCTGAACTGAACCCGTCCATTATAAACCACACAAACCCGTTTTTGTTGACCCGCGTACCCGAAAACCCGATCTTGCCCACCCGTCACAGAAATTGGGCCGCGGACGGTTCAGTTTATTTTGTGCCTCGGATTTTTGTCCAGCCCTAGTACATACCATTGACACACATTATATTGTTCGTTTTCGACATCAAAATAAAAATAGTAAAAGTAAAACATAAAATAAATCAGGAGACTAATAGGTTTCACCCATATGTGTGAAGAGTTTATGGGTTAATATCATAATAAGAAAAACGGCAGCGCTTGGACGAGGAAGAAATCAGCAAACACAACAAACTAGGTTATCGTTTGCCATCGGTGATCGAAACTATTTCAGAAAAGTTTTTTCTGTCTTCGTCCAAATTTTAGTATGTTTTTTTACTCATTTAGCAAGTCAATTAAACACAATTTTCCATATTTTTAACAACCCCAATTTATCTCTAGAATACTTGACTTCTCTGTTTGTATAATTCATTATTTTGCATCGTTCTCCTTCACCATAAGTCTGATTTGAGTGAAACCAACCCCAAAATGATTGCGTGAAAAGTGGTTATATTATCCACTGACCTTCAAAATTTATTTTGATGTTTACCCATACATTGTCGAGTTAGATCGATTGAAGGACAAAGAGTCAAAGAACAAAGATTGTGTGCTCATGGAATCGTAATCATGTGTGAAAGCGTCGAAATAAGGTAAGGGGTGAGAAAGTGTTTGAATTAATGAGTATAATATATTGTGAGATAAACGGGAAAACCGTATTTCCCAACGATTCATTCGGGGCTCGCTACGTACCGCAGTAGCCCTTTGAGTGATAAATTAATTAATGTGCAAAATGGAAATTGTGAGATTAAAATATGGAATAGAAATACTTCTAAGGTGTTGATTGATTCGTATAATGTGTGGTATTTAATATTATTGTGATATTTGATTTAATTTCGTTAATTGTTGGGCATTTGATATTATTATTCGATATTTAATTTATTATCATTAAATGTGTGATATTTAATATTATTGTGATATTGGATGTCGAATGAATTTTATGTATATGTTTGATTAGCCAGGTTTACGTGGTATGATAATAAAAGGTGGATGCATTTTAATAAGTTTATGTGATTACGATGATGTATAATTAATAATAATGATGTTATAAATTTGTGATAAGTCTGTACGATGATGTATGATTGTTGTTATAAGATTGTGATGAGTTTATATGATGACGTGCGATTAATAATAGCGATGTTATAAATTATGATGAGAATATTGAAGTAACTCCATAGTTGATGAAAAAATTGTGATTCCAATTTGTGTTTGAGATGATGGCCTTAATTAATGGAGTACCACAAACCAACGAGGGGTGAAAATAAATATTGAGATTTTGTGAAGTGGAGATTATTTTGTCATCATATAGGTAGGGCCTGACAACCCTAGTGATTCCGGGGAAGTACAACTGAATGAGCCTGATCATGGGAGTCTGCTGTTGAGCCTTAAGGCAAGATTGTTAGACCTTGGTGGTATTCGGGTGGGAAATGTAAGACCCATAATTTTAAAGTTTATCTCGACTTTCGCGTATATGTGTCTTGGGTTTAGTTGAGGGGATCTATACGGATATGGACAATTTGAATTGTCCGCCCACCGGGATGGTGGCATAGTATCAAGCCTCCTAACCAAGTACTTCAGAGTTTGAATGGTACCACATTGTGAAGTAAAGTCTAAGCTCATGCATAACATTGCATTTCCTTGTGATTGTTTTGTTGTGATTGATGTGTTTCACAAGTAATAATAATTACTCTTAGATGATTTGATGCATATTATAATGAGATAATTATTTTACTTGAGTGACTTTGATGTTATAATATGATACAATGTACTTAAATATTTTGATATATCGTAATGTGATTATGATACGGTCTATTATGATTGTTTGCATGTTCTTCTTACTTATATTATACTATTAACATGATTTCAAAACTCACCTCCTTCGTTGTTTGTGTTTGACTGGTTTGGCCATGCGTTTGCAAAATCGCAGTTGTTACAGGTTAATGAGTTTTGAAGTTCAAGTTTGGAAGGAACCTGGCTCTGATAGGTGATATCGGGAATAAGAGTTGTAATTTGTATTTTACTTATTTAATTTGAAACTACTTTTGTATGAAAAACTTATTTTCTTAGAAACAAATTTTTATTTGTCCCCTACAAATTTAATAGTAAAATAATATAAATTACTATATATATTCATTTGAGGTTTAGGGTGTCACAAGAAGTACCCAACAATAAGAGGCGCGTATAAATAGTCAAAATGTATTTTAGGATAAGCAAGAGAGACATACGTACTCTCAATTCAGAAGAAGTTGATGAAATTTTATATGTACCCTCAATCCATAATAATGTGGTAATGTGAAAAATATTGGGCAAACATTATGAAATAATAATGTGACATTATGAAATCATAATGTGAAATTAATTTATAAAATTTTGAATAGATGTTACGAAATAATATATAAATAAGAGATATAGTATAAGATATTGGATGATGTATAGAATTTGTGGAAAAACTATTTAGAAACTTAGTAGAGAAAACTCTCTAGGAAGTCAAACACGTATTGAATATTTAAAAATAATAAGTAATTATATTAAATTTGAGTTTAAATATCTATAAAAAAAAATATTCTTATTTAGTATATAAGACACTTCATATATAACTACCTTAATAGATAAACTTAAACGAAAAAAATTCTTAAACGTAGAAGTTTAGACAGTGCCAACAACTTTTCTTTGGTCCAATAATAGTAAAAAACAATTGTTAAGTTAAAAGAAGTCTATTAAACTTGGTGTTGAAATTGATAGATGTTTTTTGGCCTCTGATAACAATGCAAGAAAAGGCATAAATAAATCATTTTCACAGCCATGTTAGCCGGTAGCGCTATTAATAAAATCTTCCCTTGGACCATCAAAGCCAGGTAGTAAAAACTTTTTCTCCTTCTTTGCAATTTTCACATTTTCTTCTGATGAGCTCTCTCAGATATATATGTAAAAGCAAAAATGTGAAGTTAGATTAATCCAGGCGAAAAAATATATATAAGTATATGACAGGTAGAGGCGAAAATGTAAAGTTGATTTATACAGACATAAAACAAACGTATTGAGTAATAATGTAGAACTAATGTGAAAAAGGTTATGGAAATGTTATGAAATAATAATGTGACGTTATGAAATAATAATGTGGAATTGATTTAGAAATTTTGAGTAGATGTTATGAAATAATAATTAAATAGGAGATATAATATAAAATAGTGGATGGGGTATATAATTTGTGGAAAAACTATTTAGAAATTGAGTAGACTCTCTATGAAGACGTACACATCATCTTTTTTGATGAAGTGAGAAATGTTTGCAAATTTGGAAGAAATAGTTTGAGGCTGGCAGTGAAGTCTATTTTAAATATATATAATAGATTTAGAGTAGAACTTTTGTTTTTGGTACATTAGTGGCGGACAAAGAAGATATGTTTTCAAAGAAATAAAATACTTTTATAATTAATTTGGGGTATCATATTTCTAAATATTTAAAAGAAACACTTTAAACTTTTTCCTCTTATAAAATGTACAATCGCCATAAACTTGATTTAACTAAAATTTCTTAATTTAATTTCGTAAACTTACTAGTACTTATAAGATTTTCATACAAAGAGTCATTTCTAATAAAAAGATAAAAGTAAAATACATTTTACAACTCTTATTCTTGGTATCACCTATCAGAGTGAGATTTCTCCCAGCTTGAACATAAGACTCATTAGCATGTAATAACTGCGATTTTGCAAACGCAGGACCAAGCTAGTCAAACACAAACAACAAAGGATGTGAGTTTTGAAATTATATTAATAGTTTAATA
>NC_021164.2:15351630-15352851 GCF_000331145.2 Cicer arietinum | reverse complement strand
TACACAAACATTCCTCAAGGAAAAACATCACATTATAAAGTCAAAACCACTTAAGGAAAATCAATAAATTTCACTATAACACCAAATCATGTAAGAGAAATTATTATCGCACACAATAGCCTCTACTTCACAATGAACAATTACAAGAAAATGCAATGCTATGCTTGAGCTTATACTCTACTTCACAATGTGGTACCATACTAACTCTGAAGTATGGGGTTAGGAGGCTTGATACGTTGTCACCATCCCGAGACATATATATGCGACAATCAAGGTAAACGTGTGTTGTATGGTCACTCCCGACATTTGGAGAGCTACCTCCAAGTCACCTACGAAATCTCAACTCGAATACCTCCAAGGTATAACAATCTTGCCTTAAGGCTCAACAGCAGACCGCCACAATCAGGCTCAATATATATTTCCCCAAAATCACTAGGCTTGTCAGACCCTACCTATATGATGACAAAATAATATCCACTTCAAAAACTCTCAATATATATTTTCTCCATTCATTGGCCTATGATACTCCATTATGACCGTCATCTCAAACATAAATTGGAATCACCATTATTTCATTAATTATGGGGATACTTCATTATTTTGAATACAAATTTATAACATCACTATCATAAATCACAAATCACCATCATTCCATAAACTCATCACAAATTTATAGCATCCTATCATCAATCATAACTTATCACATAAACTTATCACAAATTTATAAAATCACAATTGTTAATCATACATAATCATCATCACATAAAATTATCATAACGTATTCATCTTTTATTATCACATCACAAAAATTCATCTAATCAAACATATACATAAAATTAATTCGATACTCAATATCACAATAATATCAAATACCACACATTTAAAGAAATAAAATTAATCAACACCTTACAAATATTAATATTCTATATTTTAATCTCACAATTTTCATATTTGCACATTAATTAATTTATCATTCGAATGACAACTGCCATATGTAGCGAGCCCCGAATGAATCATTGGGAAATACTATCATCTCACAATGTATTATACTCATGAAATCACAAAATTGTCGAGACAATAAATTATGCATAGCATAAAAATAAACGTTAAATAATTAATAACATTTGTAGGAGCAAAATTGGAGTCAAAACAACAAGAAAAACTGCAGAAAAAGTCTCACCGACTCATCGGAGCACCAGAAGGGTATGACGTCAACTTCAC
>NC_021164.2:15349295-15350792 GCF_000331145.2 Cicer arietinum | reverse complement strand
AGTATTGATGGTGCTTTTGGAAAAAGTGCTTTCTCAAATTTTATGAAATTTTCACCTTTTATTTTCACATATTTGATGGTGCATTTTGAAAAAGTATTATATAATCTTTAGTGGTTTTTTTTGTTTGTTTACAGTTATTAAATATTACTATTGTATCAATAAATAAATAAATAAATGCTATCTAAATGTTGAATTTATAATAGAGTTTTTAAAAAAGAAGTTATTCAAGAATTCGATAACTCTTCCTCTTTCATTTAAAAGAGTTTTATGAGATAAGCAAAGTTAAATAGGCCCTATTATACTCTAGTTTTGTTGCCGTGTTAAAATTAATAGATCTTCATAATTTCTAATGGTTAAACTCAAAACTAAATCGTTATAGAAAAATTCCAATATTAATAAATTATTAAAACCCAACAAAACCTAGAAATTCGAATGCAACCAAACCAAATATATATCCATCAAACAAACAAAGATGTCAAATAAAAAGAAAAAAAATAGATAACAACAAAATATAATTGGCAAAAAATTAAAAATCATAACTTATGAACCAATCTTATTAATGTAACTAATACATACGAGATGTGTTTTTCTGAAATACAAATTGATTGGAATAACAATAAAACTTAGGTTCAAACTTTTAGTGTTTCCTATCACTTGGTGGTGGATGGTAGGGTTTGCAACAAGGGGGATTAGTACATATCATTGGCACACATTCTAATGAACGTCTTCCACAACAAGGTGGTAAACTTGCTTGTACATTGCCAATATGAGCACACACAATAGCAACCAAAAAGATTACAAACTTCAAGAACATCTTCATTATAGTTTTCATTTAATAACCGAGCTTGGTTGGCGAAGAAAAGCAATGTTGATATGTTATAGTTAATGGTATGTTAAAACAATGTTAACTTATTTATAGAGAAAAATAAAATTCTCTATATTTTACAATCCATTATGTTTTCTTTATCATATTAAATGTTTTTTATTTGTTTACCGATTTCTCAAATCTTTACATCTTGTTTACTAACAAATAATAATATTACCCTATAATAACGTACAACTTATGCCAAATTTGATATCCCAAGCATAATCATATTGAAAAATTATGGTAAACTTAAGTAAAAAAATTTTAATTTGCTTTAACTCCGAAAAGTAAACATGAAACACGTTGACATAATAACAATTCATAAATGGATGTATAATAGATGGATTTTTTGATAGTGTGATCTACAATATCCTCCCTGAATAAATATTATTAAATCATGATAAATATATATCATATAATTTTGAGAAAAAAATAAAAAATTTATTTTATATGAGACACATATCTTGCTTCAGTAACTAAATAAACATTTATATTAATGAGATCCGTGTTATCAATAAAATAATTGCCAATAATATATATAATCTAATTTTTAATATCTTTTATAAGTGTTCAATGAATTTTAAAATTTTCCTAATTTAAGACATGTACACCGTCCGTCACGCAAATTTTTT
>NC_021164.2:15345979-15348429 GCF_000331145.2 Cicer arietinum | reverse complement strand
TTATTTCTCGTTTGGTCTAATATGTACAAGATTATCGCATCATAGAAAACACTCATATAAAAAAAAATTAATCCTAAAATTAATCAATATATATTCTAAAAGGATTTGAACACGAAATTAGTTTTTTAAAAATTATATTACATTAATAAAATAGTTTATTATAAAATTTCGGGTGTTACATATTAAATGAAAAGACTAGCAACGTATCGCAAGTATTAAATAACAACAAGTTATAAGTCTACAAGATACCTAATCATAGCAATAAAATCAATTTTCTAATCTCATAGTTAAGTGATGACTCTTCATCATATGCATATTTTTTCATTGTTTTTTGTCTTATCTATCTGTGATTATTAGTTAATCTGATGAATCTGTCAATTCGCGGGTGAAGCGCAACAACTGCCCTGAGGAGCGTGATGCGAATTAGAACTCATCAAAACACGTTTTTATCACTTTTTAGGAATCTTTTTTACTATTGTGAAGTTTGGAGACTTGTAATCTAGCAGAGGAACTCAAAGATGACCGTCTCTAACACCATTTGAGTATTTTTATCAAGAATCATTTATGAATCTTTCTTGTAATTCTTCTTTAATCTCTATCTTTTATCTCTTTGTCATGAGTAACTAAACCTTATTTGTTAGGGATGAGTGTAACAAGGGGAAACCCTTATTTTTCTAATTTAATTTATAGTTATATGAATGAGTTTATTAAATTATATTTCTCATATTTGTTCTTAATGCTTTTTATTGCTTGATCAGCTTTAAAATGTTCTACAATTCGTATTTTGAAACGAAATTGGACTTTACGAATGCTTGAGATGAGAAATTCATATATTGTAGTATAGGAATAGATGCATCTCTTGATGTCGATTCAATTTGTTGCAAAGGCAGCAGTTCCAAAAGAGAATTCTAGTATTGTGAAGCTTAATTTTAATCTTAAATACACTAAGGACTTAGGGGGTACTTTGGAATTAAGGGTTTTGTCACTTAGACATTGGGGCAAGAATAATAAAGAGAATTCGATAATAATTCAATAAAGGAATTTAGTAACTAGGATCAAATTAGAAACCAAGGTTGGATTCAAAGTGAAACACATCATTGACATTTTTCTTGTAATAAAGAATCAATTTTATTACTCTTGTTTCTTTCAAATATTATTTCAACCACTTCGGAAAATTTTTGTTGAATTTTAGTAATTAAATACAATTCGATAGTAAAATGCAATCCTTGAGTACGACACACAGTACTATCGTTTTATTATTACTTGCAACGATTTGGTACATTTGTTGAAACACTATCATTAAGTAAGTCAAACTAATATAGTTATACCTTTTTAGGAACATGAGTTGATGTAGAAGAATGGAGTGTCGCATTATTTGCAATGCCTAAAGCATGTCCCATCATGTTATCAACAACAATTTCAACTGAAGTAGCGAAACTGAAGTAGCGAAACTGAAGTAATTGAATTCAAATAACATAAAAACTCATTGAAATTACTAAAGTATCATTTAAATTTATAATACCTTCGAAAAGTCAAGCGTAATTGCAGCTTGAAATGGAAGACATTGAAGTCATTTGATTGCATCTTTCTATAAAAAGACAAAACAAGAAATCTTGAAAGTTCATTGTTTGTTCTAAAGTTTATATTTGTAATATATTTGAGCTAAACAAGAAGTTATCTGAACATGACAAAAGAAAATTATTAGACAATGAAGCATTACCCTCACAAGATATCAAACACATCAAACTTTAAGGATAATAATGAGTACCCAATATTCCATTATGCACAGTCATATGGTCAAATGCAAAAATGAGCATATAGTCTTAATTTTTATATTGTCTTAACAAATCTCATTAGGTAACTTCTTCCTTCAAAACTATATAGCATTGAATTGAATTGCAAGTAGTGTACACATAAGGGGAAATTAATAAAAGTCAAACTCAACAAGATAAGAAAAACACAAATTCTAACCAAAAACCAAAACCATTTAAAAAAATTATTAAACCAAAAAATAAGTTACAGAAAGGACATAAAAACGACCTAAATCAAGCTAAAAGATAATTTTGAAGCATACCCATGAAGTAAGAATGCTAAACTAACACGAAGGTATGTACAGTCACCATTTTAGATTCGATTTTATGCTAGTAAAAGGTCATAATTATTTCTTTTTAGCATCCATTTCAATTTCAATTTATTTGTCATTGTTTACAAAATATTTCATCCACGGAACCACCAAACGTTTCATCCACAGAACACTAAAGTGAATAGAATATCGAATTTACAAAAGTGGAAGAGGATATAAGAGAGACATATAAAGATAATAGAAAATTAGAAGTGATATCAAATTAAACATTTACAATAAATCAAAAAGTAACAATAAGTAAGCCAATCTCATATTTATGAAGAAATTAAAATATAATATTATTAATTTGAAACGGGCGGGTTCGGGT
>NC_021164.2:15336149-15345479 GCF_000331145.2 Cicer arietinum | reverse complement strand
ACATAAACTTATCAAAATGAATTCACTTTTTATTATGGCATCACATAAACATGTCTAATCAAACATATATATAAAATGCATTCGACATCCAATATCACAATAATATCAAATATCTCACATTTTATAACTATAAATCAAACATCACAATAAAATCAAATACCACACATTTAACTAAGTTAAATCAATCAACACCTTATAAATATTTATATGTCATATTTTAATCTAACAATTCGCATATTTTTACATTAATCAATTTATCACTCAAAGGGCTACTGCCGTACGTAGCGATCCCCGAATGAATTGTTGGGAAATACGGTTTTCCCGTTCATCTCAAATTATATTATACTCATGAATTCAAACGCTCTCTCACCATTTACCTTACTTTGACGCTTTCACACACGAATACAATTCCACGAGCAAACAACATTTGTTCATTGACTCTTTGTCCATTAATCGATCTTACTCGACAGTTTATGGGTAAACGTTAAAAATAAATTATTTGAAGATACTCTAAAAACTAAATTCGAAATTCGGCAAGGAAAATTACCATAAATCAGAAACTCATTTAGTTGATAATATAGCCACTTTTCACGCGGTCGTTTTGGCATTGGTTTCACTCAAATCGGACTTACGATGAAGGAGAACGGTGCAAAATAACGAATTCTACAAACGAAGAAGTCGGGTATTTTAGAGACAAATTGGGGTTGTTAAAAATCTGGAAAAATATGTTTAATTGACGAGTTAAATGAATGAAATAGCATACTCAAATTTGGACGAAAACGGAGAAACTTTTAGAAACAGTTATCAATCACCGATGTCAAACGATAGGTTGTTGTTTTGTTTACTCTTTGGTTCTACGGCTCGCGACCTACTCCCTTCCCTTTTCTTTGTTTTGTTTTATTTTAGTAAAAATCAGGGTTCACAAGGTCTCTTTATTTGTGTTTTTGTTTTAGTAAAATCGAACACAATATTACTACGATCTCAAGATAATTATTTAAAGAATAAATAATTAAAATAAGATATATTTAGAAATAATTAAAATAAGAGAACTTAAAAATGATTAAAATATAAATATGTACACATTTAACATTAGGCAAACATATAAGAAAATATCTTATTAATTACCAACTCGCATATACACTTAAAATCATATAAAATCTTGTTCTTTAAAATATTACACTAAAATACTATTATTTTTAGAAAAATATATAAAATAATAAAACAAAATAGTTATTATTTATATTGCTCATTAAATATAATATCTATCAAACCAGCACATCATAGAGAGCATCTATATAACAAAATTTACTCATAAAATTTATCAACATAGATTCTAAAATAATTTTAACATCAAATTAATTATTTAAAATCCTATTTAATTAATAAAATAGTTTATTATCAAATTTAGGGTGTTACATTTACTAAATCTTAATAAATATATATAAAATCACAATGTCATAACAAATATATAAAAATAAAGTAAATCAAACACAATATCACTACTATATAAAAAAAATAACAAAAAATAGATAATAGTTATAAATAATTGAAATATAACTACGTGTGTAACACCCCGTTTTTCAAAGCGAGGGTATATTTTTTTTTTCAAAGTAATTAAACTAAAACAGAGAAATAGATAAAGAAATGCCTTTGGATAAATAACTGAGTCATTAAAATTTACAAGCAGCGGAAAAGTTTCTCCAATTATAAATCCAAAACATTTACACAACCATAAATGGTACATGGAACCCATTCACATAAGAAGTCGAACTGACAATAATAGTATAAATACAGTTTTCCCAAACTAAAAATACTCCAATCCAAAAAGAAGGACACCTAGTTCCTATACATCATCCTAATCTGATCATCCTACCAAAAAGCTATACACCCTGAGTATCTCCACGCGCCCCGTGAGATCCTCCTAACGTGACTGCAGTCAAACGTTCCCATCTCCATTCCCGTCCGTAGGGTACGAACCGGTATGACCGTCCTGACTCTCATCTGAGGGCAAAGCCCAGATTTCCACAATAATTGTAAAGGGTCACCAACCAGAAAATAACAGTTAACACATAGCAATTAAGTTTTTAAATGCTCAAAACAACTTTTCAACTAAGCATGCACCTTAACAGGATTTTCCATATGCTAAAAGTTCATATAATGCTTGCCAATTAACAATGAACTCAAAATGAAGTTCTCCAACCATCAAGTAATACATAACTGACCAAAGCATTGATAAATCAATTGAGAAATCGATTATCTAACTCAAAATGAGGACTTTTGCTGAGCCAATCGATTGCCAAATCGATTTGGTCAGTCATGCTGAGTTTTTGCATGACCAAATCGATTTCTAAGTCGATTTTGTCAGTTCTGATGAGTCCCTGTGTTGCCAAATCGATTTCCAAATCGATTTCGGCAGTTTTGCTGAGTTCCTGCCTCTCTGCCAATCGATTTCCAAATCGATTTCTTAAAAGATTTTGAAAGATATATTTATACAATCGATTGGCAAATCGATTAGGTCAAAATGGTGAACTTCCTGCAACTCATCCAATCGATTGGGAAATCGATTTCCCTGATCGTTTTTCCAAAAATTCATGCATTAACTCAAGTCATTCCTAATCAAGTTCACAACCTAACACTTAGCAATTCCTACACGATTACCACGGCAATTGGGATCTCGATAACCATCATACTTACACACAACAATCAACACATAACACTTAGCATTTTCAACGCAATTACCACAACGACTCAAATTCAAATCACTTAATCATAAAACTCAAATCAACCACGACTCGCGTGCCAAGCACCCTAATGCAATGCGTATATGCCAAAATGCATGGACTCGGAATTCCAAACCAAAACCCTCCTCGAAGGGCCGTAAATCATAATTGTACCGCCTATCGCAGGCCAAAGTACCAATTACCGAGGTGCCACCTATCACGGGTCAGCACGATTTACTAAAATGCGTAAATCATAAACGTACCACCTATCACGGGTCAGTACAGTTTACCGAGGTGTCACCTATCACGGGTCAACACGATTTACTAAAAGAAAAAGCGGAAATCGTAAATGTACCACCTATCACGGGTCAGTACAGTTACCATGGTGTCACCTATCACGGGTCAACACGATTTACTAAAAGAAAAAGCGGAAATCGTAAATGTACCACCTATCACGGGTCAGTACAGTTACCATGGTGTCACCTATCACGGGTCAACACGATTTACTAAAAGAAAAAGCGGGAATCGTAAACGTACCGCCTATCACAGACCAGTACTGTTTACCGAGGTGCCACCTATCACGGGTCAGCACAATCCACCAAAAATGTAAATCGTAAATGTACCACCTATCACGGGTCAGTACAGTTACCATGGTGTCACCTATCACGGGTCAACACGATTTACTAAAAGAAAAAGCGGGAATCGTAAACGTACCGCCTATCACAGACCAGTACTGTTTACCGAGGTGCCACCTATCACGGGTCAGCACAATTCACCAAAAACGTAAATCGTAAACGTACCACCTATCACGGGTCAGTACAGTTTACCGAAGTGTCACCTATCACGGGTCAACACGATTTACTAAAATATAAATCGCAAACGTACAACCTATCACGGGTCCGTACAGTTTACCAAGGTGTCACCTATCACGGGTCGACACAATTTACCAAATGAAATGCATGAGCATACACAGACTCCATTCACAACAATCGTTAAGCAAATGCAGATATTAAAAGATTCCCCATTTTTAATACCCATTTAACTTAAACGACCTTCAAACAACATTAATTAAATAAGTCATTAAGAGATTCCCCGTTCTTAATACCGATTTAACTTAATGATTTTCAAAACAAAACGTTAAGCAAACAGTCATATTAAGAGATTCCCCATTCTTAATACTCATTTACCGAAACGATTTTCAAAAACGATAGTTAAGTAACCGAGACATTAAGAGATTCCCCATTCTCAACGCCCAGTTAACTTAAACATTTTCCTCAAATACACATTAAGTAAACCGAGGTATTAAAAGATTCCCCATTTTTAATACCCATTTAACTTAAACGACTTTCAAACAACATTAATTAAATAAGTCATTAAGAGATTCCCCGTTCTTAATACCGATTTAACTTAATGATTTTCAAAACAAAACGTTAAGCAAACAGTCATATTAAGAGATTCCCCATTCTTAATACTCATTTACCGAAACGACTTTCAAGTGAGCAACTTTCCCTTCTATCTCTTCGAGAAATGAGGTTTGGATCTAGAAGAAACGGAGGGGTTTGTGTTTGGATCTCAAAAACCGTTTTTCTTCGTTTTCGAATCAAAGAGGAAGAGTGGAGTTGCGAAAACCTTGATCTAACTCTCCTCCAACCTTGGGTTACTAGTTTTGAAGAAAAGAAAGCGACGAAAATGAAAACGGGAGAAAGGAGGAAATTTTGGTTTCTTGCGAGGTTCAGAGGAAGGAGATGGAAAATTGAGATTTTCCTTCCTTTCTATTTCTTTCCTTTGTTTTTCCTTTCTTCCTTTTTCCTTCCTTCCTTTATATACTATTTTCTTTTCCTTTTCCTTCCTTCTAGTTTTCCTTTCTTTTTCCCTCCAAACAAACATATATAAATATAATAAATATAACTTAACAAATATCTCAAAATCTAGATATTTATTAAATTACCGTTTCACCCGAAACGCATTAAATTCTCCGTAAAGGATTCATCGCAGTTAAATTCAATTTATTTATCGACGAGAAATTCTAATTGGCATCGAAATATCTTTTTGATTATAAAACTCCAAAATATAATTAACTTTGGCTTAAAAGCCTCCGAGCCAAAATCCAAAATACACCAAAAATACATAAATGGTACTTTAAAATTATGGGTCTTACAACGTGCATTCTTAACATCAGTCAAGTGCACCTAAAAGTATTACATTAATTGGGTACACGTATATACCTAAAAAATCGTATAAACTATTTTTCTTTAAAATATATATATATATTACACTAAAATACTATTATTTTTTAAAAATATATCAAATGATAAAATATAATATTTATTATTTATATCGCTCATGTAATCTAAGATTTTTAAAATTAGCACATCATAGAAATCACCTACATTAACAAAAATTAGTCAGAAAATTTATTATCATATATTCCAAAATAGTTTTTATATTAAATTAATTATTTAAAATCGTACTTAACTAATAAAATAGGTTAATATAAAATTTAGGGTGTTACAATCTTCCCCTTGTTAAAGAATTTCGTCCTCGAAAATTTACGGTGAGTGAACTAATATCTAACTTACCACCCTCAAGATTCAAACTTAGTCTATAAACATAGCATGATAGACTAACATGACAAAATAAATCAATTAACACATATAATATTTATTATTTAATTATGAAATAAAATACTTATCACATTTACTATTCAATTATGGAATAAAATACCATAGAGTTACTCACTATAATTTACCTATATAGATTCTGTAGATTTTGTAAATAACGTACTTCATTTAGTTTCGTTAAATGAAACACATTCCAAGTACTTTGTCAATTTCAACTATTTCTTTCAAACCAAATATTACTAGTTTTACTCCTTAAAATAAAGTCTAAATCATATCACAAAACATTTTACAAATTTAACTTAGGTCTGACAAAGAGAGTAACTTTTTAAAATATAAAACAGATCTAACAACTTAATAACATTATAATAGAATTACAATTAATTACTCTATAAAAACATATTATATATATAATCAAAGAAAAAAACTAATGATAGAAATACTATTTCCCAATAACATATATTTAATAATTAAATTCATTCAACTGATATAAGCAATGAACATGTTTTTTAATTATTTAAAAATAAAATTAAAAGGTACTTCTAACAAAATAATGAGTTATCATTGTCTCTTTTATTAACGATGAGTCATCGGGGTAGCTAGTCCCTCCTACTCATGTAATCAACTACTTAAGGAACTATAAATGCAGTCATTCAAATTCAAATTCAAATATGGATAATTAAAAAAATCTTTAACGTGGTTCAAGAGTGCGAAGGCGACGCCACAACTCCTTCTCCTTACTTCAAGTTAAAAGCTCTCTTAATTACACATTCACAATAATTTATTTATAATTTACAACTAGCTACAACAACAAAAGAAAGGACACTAACATTAATATATAATCAACAATTCGATTGAAAAAATATAGAACTATTCCACTTTTAAATGCTTTCGACTACTCTAACCCTATACACTAATTTCTAAAAATTAGAACACTTGAAACACAAACAATTTCATATTTACATAATCATATACATGCATATAACTAATTCATCAATTGACATCATGATGTAGAATATCTTCATACCAAACCAATATTTACAAATTGATCACAAATAAATTATTAATTAACTTTTCTTTTAATCAATCTTTATCATTTAACAAAGATTGAAACAAAGAATTTTCAATTAGTAGGTAAAGTATGCAACTATTTTTATTCCAAGTTAATATAACAATCATAAAATTAAAATAAATCTCGTAGTGCGTACATTATTTTAGTGGTTAATCAATACTCTAAAATTTGATTGCAAACACTTAAATTATTTTAATAGGATCACTAATCCTTTAATACCATAAAATAATTTTTCTTTATAATTTCAAATTTTTTCCTTGGATTACATCTTAATAAATCTTACGATTTTTTTTAAATACTTTTAAAAGTCAATAAGATTACTAAAATTTCACCAATATCTTTCCCACTAAAATACCTCTCAGGATATCTCTCATGATATTTAAGCACTCTTAAAATAATTTTCTTTTTTAACCTATATTTTGAAATCAAATCAAATCATATATTTAAAATTAGATACAATGTTTTTTAATTCATCAACACTTCTAAAATAGTTATATTTTTTTTCCTAATTTCTAAAAACTATTTTTACACCAAATCTTCTAGATTATTATTTTATTTTTTAAGAAAATAGCACATAGTAAAACTTGGCATAAATTATTCTTCTCTTGTGTGACTAATCTAAATTTTAAATAAAATCATCATAAATATATATTTTTATTATTATTTTAAGGATCAACACAACTCCAACACAATCTAATTCTCTAAAATAAGTCAACAATAATTCACTCATAAAATATTTTGTTTTATAAATAAATCAAATTTAATCCCTTCACAATTTTTGTTTCTAAAAGTCTATATATAAAATTTCCACAAAACTTGATTATTCTAGAATTACTATTGCTAATAATATGGACTTTATACTATTTCAAAATCATGTTGAATGTCCTATATTGATTTCAAAAGCAATATCAAAATTTTAATCATTTAGATACAACCATCAACATTTTCAAGTGATTTTCACTTTTGATAAAATCAAGTTAAGTGCCCATATAAAAACTGAATTTTTAAATTTCATAACTATTTTTCAAGACAAGATTTTTAATTGACAATAATATCTACAACATTAACTTAAAACCAATAACAATACTAATGAAGACAATCTCAAGTTTTTTTTTCATATATCAATTTAAAATAAAAAAATAAGGATTTTCTAGTCAAAATTAAAACTTTAAACATAAGTGATTTATTTTCTATTCAACTCAAGGTTTAGAAAGAAACATCTTTTTTTTTTCTTTTCTAAATTGTGTTTCAGTAAAATACTAATAATAATATTAATATTAATATTTTTTTTTTGTTTTCCTTCTCTTACTCAATTAGTAGATATTTTATCATGTGACCTTTTTTTTTGTACCATTATAAATTACTACTGAGTTCTTAAAATCTAATACTCTAATATCAAGTTAAAATCTAATGAGTTAATATTATCCAAATAAATAATTTCAAACAAATATTCTAACATCCTCAAGATTCAATATTCACACCCTATCTAAACCAACGTAATTTTCTTAAAAACAACCATAGTAAAATATGATGTAAATTTTCAGCTATTTTAGGTAGTAAATAAAATCAGTTGTATAGAATTATTGTTACTTTATAAACAATAAAAATTCAACTCAATAATTTTTTTGTTAATAATCAAGAGTAATTCAAACAAAAGTTATTTTTTTATTTTACAAAATAAGTAAACTCTAACTCTTTTTTTTTTTTTTTAACTTCTAAGTTCTAACACCTCTAATATTCAACAATTATTATTATTATTAATATGAATTTCCTAATATTTCAAAATCACATCTAACTTTCTAAATTGACTTCATTAGCAAGATCAAAACTTTAATAATCATGTAATGACCTTAAAGACAAGGTCTATCAATCGATAATTAATATCACATCAATTAAATTCATAATTCAAACATATAGTAGCCCATCAATAGAAAAAATTATTTCTAACTATCCACTATAACAAAAGAGCAAAAAATCAAAGTTATAAACACAAATCCAATCAAAAGGTAACTAACTCAATCATGTCAACAATTAAAATTAACTTAAATTTTAAGAAATAATTTTATATTATATTTAATCACTTAAATATGAACTTAGAATCCACAACGCAACCAAATTAGAGTAAGAAGATAGTAAATAGTTAATTAGTAACTTCAAAAATATGTACAATTATACAAAATCATACATCACATAATACAATAATATAACGGGAAAAAAACATGATAGTGAAAATAATTAATACACAAGAAAACACAATTGACACGACTGACATTCGACTCACACTAAATCGACAATCAACCCACTCAGCCTGATTGGACAGACCTGCTTTGATATCAATAATGTGACACCGTAAATCCCAAAATAATATATATAATAATTTATATCATATTCCTATTAAATTTGCAGCGGATAAATAAAAATATATTTCCAAGAAAATAAAAACTTTATAATAACAAACAAAACAATTATAATAAAATGCAATGCTATGCATGAGCTTAGACTTTACTTCACAAAGTGGGTCCATTCTAACTCTGAAATACTTGGTTAGGAGGCTTGATATTATGCCACCATCCCGATGGACGCACAATTCAAATTGGAACTGTCCTCATAGATCCCCTTAACTCAACCCGAGAAACATATACATGACAGTCGAGGTAAACGTGGGTTGCGTGGTGGCTCCCGACATTTGGAGTGCTACCTCCAAGTCACCTAGGAATTCCCCACCTAAATACCTCCAAAGTCTAACAATCTTGCCTTAAGGCTCGACATCAGACTGCCATGATCAAGCTCATTCAGTTGTACTTCCCCTGAATCACTAGGCTTGTCAGGCCCTACCTATATGTTGACAAAATAATCTTCACTTCACAAATTCTCAATATTTATTTTCTCCCCTCGTTGGCCTATGATACTCCATTAAGAC
>NC_021164.2:15334570-15335972 GCF_000331145.2 Cicer arietinum | reverse complement strand
TTGTACTTCCCCTGAATCACTAGGCTTGTCAGGCCCTACCTATATGATGACAAAATAATCTTCACTTTACAAATTCTCAATATTTATTTTCTCCCCTTGTTGGCCTTTGATACTTCAATATTCTCATAACAAATTCACAACACCACCATCGTTAATCATATCTCATCACATAAACTCATCACAAATTTATAGCATCACTATCATCAATAATAAATCATCACATAGGCTTATCACAAATTTATAACATCGATATTATTAATTATACATCATCATAATCACATAAACATATCAAAATAAATTCACTTTTTATTATCACATCGCATAAACATGTCTAATCAAAGATATACATAAAATGCATTCAAGCACTAATATCACAATAATATCAAATATCACACATTTAATAAAAATAAATCAAACATCACAATAATATCCAAACCACACATTTAACGAAGTTAAACCAATCAACACCTTATAAGTATTTTTATTCCATATTTTAATCTCACACTTCCCATGTTATACCATTATTTAATTTAGCACTAAAAAGGGATACTGTCGTACGTAGCGAGCTCCGAATGAATCGTTGGGAGACATGGTTTTCCCGTTCATCTCAAATTATATTATACTCGTGAATTCAAACGCTCTCTCACCCCTTACCTTTTTTTGACGCTTTCACACACGAATACGATTCCACGAGCAATTAACCTTTGTTCATTGGCTCTTTGTCCTTCAATCGATCATAAATAAAAATCCAATCAGTGGATAATATAATCACTTTTCACACGTTCGTTTTGGCATTGGTTTCACTCAAATCGGGCTTACGGTGAAGGAGAACAGTACAAAATAACGAATTTCAAATTTGGGCAAAAATGAAGAAAGTTTTCTGGAACAATTATCGATCACCGGTGTCAAACAATAGGGTTATTGTTTTGTTTCATCTTTGGTTTTACGGCTGCCTTTCCAACTCCCTTCTATTTTTTGTTTTATTTTATTTTATTAGCATTTAGGGTTCATACATGAATCAAACCAATTAGGGTTCATACATAAAATCACAATGTCATAACAAGTATATAAAAATAAAGTAAATCAAACACAATATCACTACTATCTCAAGATTATTATTTATAAAAAAAATAACTAAAAATAGAAAATAGTTATAAATAATTGAAATATAACTACGTGCATATTTTACATCAGTCACGCGCACCTAAAAGTATTACATTAATTGGGTATACGTATATACACGTAAAATCATATAAAAGATTTGTCTTTAAAATATATATATATATATATATATATATATATATATATATATATATATTACACTAAAATACTATTATTTTAAAAAAATATATCAAATAATAAAATATAATATTTATTATTTATATCGCTCATGTAATCTAAG
>NC_021164.2:15327318-15334038 GCF_000331145.2 Cicer arietinum | reverse complement strand
ATAATAAAAAACATAACTATTGCTACAAATTTATTTTCAAATTAACTTACTATTGGTAATTCATTAAATTTAAAGACATCACAATATTTTAATAATTTAAATTTAACAACCATCTTAATACCTCAAAGAAGAAGAAAAAAGAAACAATTAAGAAAATACAATTTATTCGTGTCGCGTTTAAAATAAGATGAATTTGGTGGAAAAAAAATAAACTCAAAAAACTAACTTTATCTTTAAAGAATAATCATTCTCTATAATTTTATATTGTAACTTTGCATACATCTCTAAGATTAAAAAACTAACAATAAAAAAACTAACTAATATTACAAATATAATTTCATATTAAGTTATTATTGATAATTCATCATATTTAAATACATCACAATATTTTAATAATTAAAATGTAACAACCATATTAAATTACAACAAAATATATAATAAAAACATAATCATCAAGAAAATATGTATATATTACTTACATATTTTAATATCAAGACTATATGTACACCATATTTATGCGATTCTGTTTTATTTTAATTAAAATTAGATATTTGTTTTATGTTAGTATATTTATAAGTTCGTTTAGTGTTAATATAATTTTGGATTATATTACAAATAATAAATAATTTATTTGTATTTGATTGTTGTATTGCTTTATTTTCTCGCAGACTACTAGAGACGGTGGTTGATGAAGACGCGACATATTAAACAAGCAGATCAATTTCATTGGACAAAATCTTCAACTGAGGTAAGAGGTGAGAAAATGTTCAATTTTATGAGTATAATATAACGTGAGATGAATGAGAAACCCGTAATCTCTAGAGATTTATATAGGGCTTACTACGTACGATCAAGTCCTATTGAGTAATAATAATTAATTAATAACATCTAAATGATAACGGCGAGGACTAAAATATGATTTAGAAACCTGCATAATACTCTTCCTCACCAAAAACAAATGTTTTTTATTCATTAAAGAAAGGCACAACAATATTAAAGAATGAATAAATAAAGCATTTGAAATAAACAAGTCAGAAGGCAGAAGAATAGGTACAAGGATGGTCAGTACTATATTGGAAGACGGTTCTATAAAGTCCACATCATTACCAGATGTTGAAAGTAACCCATCCTATCATGTGCAAGTGCTAAAAGCACACCTTAATATCATTCTTGTATGATTGAAAACAATGTAGAGTCAATCTATAGAAAGGCAACAACAAACAAGCCAAAAATAGAAGCCTTCACATGTCTTGAAGAAAGGAATTATGAACCACATGCAAGAGGATGGCAGTACGATGCAAGAGGATTGTTCTATATTGTCAACATCATTCTCAAAAGTTGGAAATGACCTAGCACTTCAACGGTTAGAAAGGTTGTAGCCCATGAAGTCAAAGATATAGCCTTATATGTCTTGAAGAATGAGAAAAGAAAAGGACAACTTAAGATCAAGTTCCAAGGAGTTTGATCCTCCTGCTCGAGGATGGACTGAGTCAATTCAAAGACAGTTGGATGGCAGTTCTGTAAATATGACGAAAGACCTTGGACTTTTTGAATTGACTTTCCAACGGTCATAAAGAGCTTGGAACATGGAAGGATCATCATAAGATTTCTATAAAAGGCAGCAAACAATTCATCATTAAACACACAACAACATTGCATTAAAAGATCAAGTATCTTCAAGCTATCAGGAAGCAATATCCATCCTCTCTTCATACTTTCTATAATCCTACATTAGATCTTTGAAATATCCTTTTAAAAAGTGTTTAAGAAAAGAGAAACAATCACTTTCATATCACTATGTAATTTCCACGTGAGTTACACTTGGAAATAGTTGAAACTTGATTGTAAGCTTGGTGAGGCTAAAGAATACACAAAGTGTAATCATCCTCTGTGAGAGGTTGATCAGTTTGAACATTAGTGAAATCTCACAAGTGTGTGAGGACAGGACGTAGCCTTCATTGGGTGAACCAATATAAAAGTTGTGTGTGTTATTCTTTACATTTTCTCTTTCTTTTGCTTAACTCTAATTTAAAGGTTTAAATAACCATCCCCGGGTTTGCATCCTCTCTGAGAGGATAGTTTTTAAAAACACGTGAAAATTATTTTGAAACAGCAAAATCCCTACTCAACCCCCTTCTAATGATATTTAGCTACATCAAACTCATTTTAAAAAAATGAAAAGAATATATTCATTGAAAGATTTTCAAGTGTGCTAAAATGTTTGTATATAATGATGTCATATTACTTTTGTTATCATTATCCATTTCTTAATTGCAATATTGACTAAAATGATTTTGATCATCATACATGTTATGTTCATTGATGTTACATGCAAACTTGCAAGTTTGATATATGAATGCATTGATCAAGCACATGATTTCTATGTGAAATATACTCATGATATTGCGCACTACATTTTTACTTAAATTTTTATTCCCCAACCTTTTTGATAGATGCAAAAAGGGGGAGAGAAATATATGATGGATATAGGACGAACGCAATTAATGAAGAAGTTAAGAATTAACCTATAGCATATGTTTAGGGGGAGTTTAATTAGATTGATAAAAATTAAACTCTTGCATGTGTTTAAGGGGAGTTTAATAACATATCTAGAAACATTCTTGCATTTTATTTATATCCATCCATAAAACTTATGATTTATTCAAAAGGTTTGTCGTCATCAAAAAGGGAGAGATTATTGAGGCAAAAACCTATTTGATGTATCTTTTAATGACAACAAACCTTCTGGAATAAATGATTAAGTTTTATGAATAGTGGTCTACTAATGATTGTACTTGCGTTTTGTTTAAGGAACATGAATTGCACTAGAATATTATGGTTTTGACAGAATATCAAAGTCTTCTTTAATTCAAGATTAACTTGGGCTATCAAAATACATTAATCTACATTGCAAATCACCAGTATTCATTACAAAAGAACATAATTATATACTCAAGATCATTTTAGACAAATTCTTTCCATAAGATCAACAAAAAGCAAAGCAATGCACCAAGAATAAAAAGGAAGACTAATCCCCAAAGTTGATGGCTAAAGTAAGCAAGTACAAACTAGACATAAATGATAAAGTCATTGCATCACTGACACACGCATAAAATAGAAAAGCTTGGCATGCAGCAGCTGTCAGAATTGTCAAAATCCAACAATCACTAAAAACAAAAACGAATAACGTTCTCTGTTTTCACAATTTTAATCGAAGAACTTTCTGGTTTACAAAGAGAAAAATCAACTGTAACTTAAAATCGATCTGGGCTACAAAATTACATATATATACACTACAAAACATTAATATTCATCGCATAGGAATTTAATAATCTACACAAGATTGTTTTAGATAGATTTGATCAAGTAAGATCAACAAAGGCAAAGCAAAATATAAAGATCAATCTTCAAATTGATGAGCTATGAGAAAGGCCATCCATGACAACAAGGACATTGCTGCTGCACCTTTTTGCATAAAGCACATCATGTTTCAAAGATAAAGGACTGACACATAACAACTGTCAAAGTTCAACAATCAAACAAAATAGAAATGAAGAATGTTCTTGTTTTTACAAAAAGCGCATTTTGGTTTTAATTCTCTTTTGAAGACAAAACTAAAACAATATAATTTTCTACAGTATAAACCACATATTAAAGAGTATCAAGACTGCTCATATCATTGGTGAAGCCAAAAACTCGAGATCAATAACCAAAGGTGGAAAACAACCTCAAGATTGATCTCCAAATCGATGAGTTTTGATAAAGGACACAAGTACATTGTACTAACAATATTTTGCAGAAATTTATGCATAAACTTGACTCAAAACAGTGCCAATATAACATATGACAACTTATTCACTCACTCATTCTTGTTTTCCATGAGACCCAAACGCAAGAACGTTCTCTGTTTTTGCCAAGAACGTTCTGAATAGCAAATAAACACATGTTTAATTGCTTTAAAATATATCTGACACTTGGGAAGTGTGCCTAACGAATATATTCATTTTAAACTGAATATTCAAAGCCTTTTAAGATCTATAAATTGAAGATCAATTGGAAGATGAAGGCAAGAGTTCAATTTACAAATCTACCAACACTTGTTCAAGTAACAAGTCAAATAAAAACTCTTCAAGCAAACTCCAACTCTCTTCACTATATATTTGGATCATTATTTACTAAGTTTGTCTTTCATTTATCTCAAACAAGCGTTGAGATGTTTCAAGATCCCAACACTTTTATCATACACATCATTTGTAACTCAAGTCTATGTTTTATGTTAGATTAAGTGTGTTTGTAATAATCCTTTCAAAGCTGAAAAGTGATTGTAAAAATCCTTTCTAGGTTGAAAGGTGAAGATTCTAACATATCAAGGTTGATCTAGACTGGTGGTATAAAACCAAGAACATTCTCCGTTTTAAACACTTAGTGAAAAATCTCACGGTTGTGAGGACTGGACGTAACCTGGATTTGGTGAACCAGGATATATCTTTGTGTGATATCTCTTCCCTTATCTATTTACTTTCATCTTGTTTGATTATTAAGTTAAATAGATACGTTAAATTGTTGATTTTAACTAACCAAGAACGTTCTCTATTTTTAGGTCAGAAACCAAGAACGTTCTTCGTATTTTGTTTTCACAACCAAGATCAATCTTGAGTTATTTTCTTAAGTTTTTAACAGGAAATGTTAAATAGGAACATTTACAATTCAAACCCCCTTTCTTGTAAATTGAAATTGCTACTTCAATTAGCATCAGAGCTCGGTCTCTAAAGTTGAGCACCTAACAAGTGTTAGAGGAAAAGATTCAAGAAGAAGAAGTAATGTCATAAGCCAACATGTGATTAATGGAAAACCTAGAAAATAATGAGGTCACTATTTCTGAACTCTGTACTATTTGTGAATAAATGGAAAAAGAATTTGATAGTCTTTTATATAGTTTATTAAAAGAACAACTTCGTGATGAAAAAAAGAAAGCACAAATTATGAATGACGAACTAAGAAAGGTTACTGCAGCAATCCGATTTAAAATTATTTGAGCAACAAAATATTTTCAATGAGATACCCATACAAAATCATCTTCTAGGATGTTCTAAAACTAAGGAAGAAAATACCTCTTTAAATTGTTGATTTTAACTAACCAAGAACGTTCTTCGTATTCTGGTCAGAAACCAAGAACGGTCTTCATTTTCTGTTTTCACAACCAAAATCAATCTTGAGTTATTTTCTTAAGTTTTTAACAAGAAATTTATAATAGGAACATTTACAATTCAAACCCCCCTTTCTTGTAAATAGACAATGCTATTTCAATGCTAAATCTTATTGTATGGATGATGTCCATTTGAGTGCTCATGTTTACTTGAATGAAATAATAATTTTAATTGAATGCACGACTTGTTTGATTTCCTGTTTTATGATTGATAGAAATAGATTGTTCATTGTGAGTGGTGTGGACCAAATGTTTGGATTTGATTGAGATTGGCTGATATATATATATATATATAATGAGGTCAAGTTTAATGACTATTGTGAAATGACTGATATTTACATAGACGTAAACTTTGATGAATATTGTGAATTTAAATTGAGTTGTCGAGTTGTGATCATTGAATAAGTATGAACTAGATGTTGGAGACTTATAAAATGAAGATTATTTTGTCAACATATAGGGAGGGTCCGAAAAGGCAAGTGATTTCGGTGAAGTGCAGTTGAATGAGCCAGATCGTGGAAAGCTACAGTCGAACTATAAGGTAAGACTGATAGACTTTGGGGGTATCTCTGGTGGGAAATTTCTAAAATGATTAGTTTGTTATTCCCTAATGTCGAGAGCTCTCATGCAACACAAGACTATCTTGACAGTCGCATATATGTGTCTCGGGTTGAGTTTAGGGAATTAATAAGGACTTGACCATTTATGAATTGTTCGTCCACTCCTATAGTGGCATAATATTAGGCCACCTAACCAAGTACTTCATAGTAGATTGGTACCAAATGATGAAGAAGTATAGAATATAGGACATGCATAACATTTCATCCTTGTGACTGTTTTATTATGATTGATTTGGATTAACCTTTCATATTATGTTCCTTAATATTTCTTATGCTTGTGCCAATTTGACTACTTGTGTGTTCTTCAAATTAAAATATTTTTTGAAAACCCGTTTGGATAAACTAATTATGGAGTATAGTGGTGTTGGAGAAGGGTTCCAAAGTGAATCACACTCGATTGAATTTGATGTAAGTGGTAAGGAAGATCTTTATAGTTATAATATATTTTTAATGAGCACGGGTTTGTCCTCTATTGAAAAGTCTGATTTGGAAAGGTACTTGGAAGAATCTTTAGAGGAAGGTAAGATTGGGTTGATACAAAAGATTGGAACTTGAGTAGTTGCTTCTAACAAAGTTGATAATAATAATAATAACTCTCACACTCTAAGAAAAGAACACTCAGAAAATATTTCTAACCTGAACAATTGTTTCTCTCTTTGAACTCTAAGATTAATTGAGAACTTTGAGCTTGAGTTCTTCTATCACTAGTAGAAAATTAAGTTTTAAATACAGAGAGTTAAGTTGTTTATGTGCCACTAGACTTAATAAATGAGGCGACGATATGTTTAAGTCGGTTGCCCTAGATAAACGAGTTAACAACATGGCAGTGGCAATTTTGTAAATATATGAAACACATTTAATATGGTTATATTGGCAACTGACTTAAGAGATATG
>NC_021164.2:15325934-15326855 GCF_000331145.2 Cicer arietinum | reverse complement strand
AACAGTTGTTCACACCTTATGTTGCTAAAATGATTAGTATATATAGCCATAAGTTATTTATAAAGAATAACACATTATTCACATTCTAGAGTTTCACGTTCTGAAGGGCAACATAGGAACTTTCATAGCTACAATAAAAAGTGAAATGAAAATGAGAACACGGGTAGTGTCATTTTTGCATCGCCATTCATCTGTTTGATAAAATGCCACAAAGAGACCTTCATGTAAGAGAGGTTCATTTTGAGTTTATTGTTGATTGCATTAAATTGTCTCTAAAATTATTTGAGAGAGAGCTGTATATTATGGGAAAAAGTAAATAAAAAAAATGACATATCAAACTCATTTGTTTAAAGTGTCTCTTTATCATTTTGTTTTATTTTTGTTTGAACACTAGAGATGAACTCTTTATTTGTATTTTTTTTTCCCACAAAATTTTGCATTTTATAATTGAAGTATATGTTACAATATTTTTTCACCTTATACTTTATAATGTTAAAAAAAATGTGCTTTATAAGATTTTTTTAAGTCTTTTTGATAGATGTAAGAGATTTTGTCAGTTGTATTAGCAAGTTAAATTACATATTTTACATCTTTCATTTTGTATATTTTACATCTTCGCATAGTAACTTGTTTACAAATGAATAAACTTGTTTATAATATTATAACAATTTTATGTATTTAACATTTTATTCTTTCAATTTTAGAGTAAGAGACAAGCTTCAAATTATAAGTGTGGCTACTATGTCATGTTACATATGTTAAACATTGTAACAACTAATATTGTTGATTCATGGAAGCAAGTTCGTAAATTTTTGCAACATGTTATTGATTGTATTTTTTTATGTTCATATGATAAAAAAATTATAAGTTGTATTGATTGTGTTTTTTTAATATTCGTATTATAAAAAATTAGGATTCAAC
>NC_021164.2:15323978-15325434 GCF_000331145.2 Cicer arietinum | reverse complement strand
GGTGTTATTGCAACAATGTCAAAATATAGGCGAGGAGGAAAAAATATTTACAACACTAAAGAAGTTTCTTATCAACTAGTATTTCAAATCAGCTCCTCCTCCCTTCACTCTGGTTTCCTTTCTTCTTATTTAAAGTTAGAAATTAGATAAAAAAAAAATTTAGAAGATAATAATTCCCTTGATGCTCATTAAGGTAATTTTAGCGTTTTCAAAAACCTACTATAATCATCTATTCATTCGACATCCAATATCACAATAATATCAAATATCACACATTTAACTAAAATAAATCAAATGCTCTCTCACCCCTTACCTTATGTCGAAGTTTTCACACACAAATACTATTCCACGAGCAAACAACCTTTGTTCTTTGATTCTTTTTCCTTCAATGGATCTAACTCGACAGTTTATGGATAAACGTCAAAAATAAATTATGAGAAGACACTCTAAAAACTAAATTTCAAAATTCAGTCAAGGAAACTAACCATTAATCAGAAAAACAAATTAGTGGATAATATAGACACTTTTCAACCGATCGTTTTAGAGTTGATTTCACTCAAATCGAACTTTTGGAACAAAATAACGAATTCCACAAACAAAGAAGTCATGTATTTTAGAGAGAAATTAGAATGGTTAAAAATCTCAGAAAATGTGCTTTATCGACTAAATCATTAGAGGAAAGAACTTATTGAAATTTGGACAACAACAAATAAAGTTTTTGGGTTAGTCATGGGACACTAGTAGGGGTGGGAATAGGTCAGGCCAGACCAGGCTTTGAAAGGCATGAGCCTGGCCTACGATTTATTTTTTATGCCTAAGTCTGGCCTACGGTCTATCATAGGTGTAACGCCCTGGATTTTTAATCCAAAACGTTACTTTAAAAAAATACTTATTTCGTAGAAAAGTTTATGAATCTTTTTTTTTTTTGAATAATTAATATTTATTCATTTTACATAAATAGTAACAATCACATTATTCAATACCATTAAGAAAATATTTATTCAAAGTTAAAATAATATGAAGACATTTATTCTTAACGGAAGGTAACCCACTTCCGTAATCTCTAGAATTCTAGTACAATTAAAAGTTTGTGACAAAAGATCAAAAGAACTTAAAAAAAAATTGGACAATTCCATTATTACAAAATCGTCTTGAAAGAAAAACCCATGTTTACCCCGCATTCGCCACACGTCAATACTCATTAACTACTCTTGAATCTCCTCGAACTCATTAGTACCTAAAATGTTGTTGTAAAGGTCAATTTTTTCCATCATCCACATCAAACCAAAGCAAGACATATAGAAGAATAACACAAAACTCATAAACGTAAAAACTACCTACTTTAAAAGAAAAAATGCACAAACTAATAAATTTTATATCAACACATATGCATGATGAATGCTCCTAAAACTACATGATCCGGATATAGTCCTGCCACTAAGGCAACTTCCACACA
>NC_021164.2:15304576-15305647 GCF_000331145.2 Cicer arietinum | reverse complement strand
AGTGCAAAATAACAAATTATACAAACGGAGAAGTCGGGTATTTTAGAGAGAAATTGGGGTTGTTAAAAATTTGAAAAATTGTGTTTAATTGACTAACTAAATATAAGAAACAACATACTCAAATTTGGAAGAAAATGGAGAATGTTTTCTGGGACAATTATCAATAACCGGTGCCAAACCATAGGTTGTTGTTGGTTTGCTAATGGTCTTATGCGGCTGACAGAAGCTTTCTCTCTTATTTCTTTTATTTTAATTTATTAAGACAATTAGGGATTAGGGTCAATCCTATTACTATTTTTATTATATTTTTCTAAAACACAATTTCATTAATAAAACATTATTAATATTTGAAAATTAATATTTTATAAAACAAAATAATTAATCTTTTAAAATATAGTAATAACCAAAACTCTCATATTCAAATTAATCACTATAATTATACTTATTTTTCCAAATACTTACATTAGATTACTACCATCGTTACAAAATATTTGAAATTATAAACTAAATAAATATAACATCAATACTTTATATTAATTACTAAATCTTAATAAATATATATAAAATCACAATGTCATAACAAGTATATAAAAATAAACGAAATCAAACACATAATCAATTCTATCTCAAGATAATTATTTATAAAAACAATAACTAAAGATAGAAAATAGTTATAAATAATTGAAATATTACTACGTGCATACTTAACATGAGTCAAGTGCATAGAAAAATATAACATTAATTGGGTACAATATACACGTAAAATCGTATAAAATATTTTTCTTTAAAATATTACACTAAAATACTATTTTTTTAAAAAAATATATCAAATAATAAAATATAATATTTATTATTTATAATGCTCATTTAATTTAATATTTATAGAAAGCATCCATATAATGAAAATTGTCACAAAATTTATCAACATATATTATAAAATAATTTTAACATTAAATTAATTATTGAAAATCATATTTAAGTAATAAAATAGTTTATTATAAAATTTGAGGTGTTATTGCAACAATGTCAAAATATAGGCGAGGAGGAAAAAATATTTACAACACTAAAGAA